>NC_056527.1:29826397-29891768 GCF_019175285.1 Sceloporus undulatus | reverse complement strand
TTTTTATCTCCACTGATGTTATATGCTAAAACTAAAATCTCAGAGTTCGGACAATCCTTCCAGATTTGAGAATGAACTGTGTAGTTTCTTAATCCATAAATCTATAAATATTTTTAAACACATTTACATAGGGAACACTAACAAGGTTTGTTATCAAATTTATGATTGCAATTCTGTTTTAAAAGAAAGGCAATTAATATGCTTTTTAGGGAAATGCACTAATTCCTATGGATTTAATTCTATCTGCAGCTGACATTCTCTTTAATCAAAAACACTGCACACACTCAAAGAAAACCCCATGGATTAGGGCATCGTTCCCCCTCCCCACTCATGTTTTATCTCTCTTACTAATTTAACGAGCTGATTTATTTAGCTCTTAATTTGAATACCACATGTCTACATTTTATAGATGCATGTTGGTATAATATACATACGTGAACATATCCCTACACATGTATTTTCATAGACATCATTCATATTTTAGAAATATACACATCATCCACCAGCTGTGATCAGAACTGTTTTTTAAATTGCTGCATTTAATGAGGCATTATGTTAGAATGCCACTTTATATATATATCTATTTATACTAAGATCAGTAAAAGAATTATGGAAATAGAATAGCCAGGGCTGGTGAAGCAGCAATTAGATGTCTCTCTTTAGCAGCTGTGGGCTTCTACTCATGACAGATGATTAGCCAGGAAATTCTGTGCATGTTTGTTTAATGGAACATTTGGTGATTTAGTTAAGAAGCCATTTATCTAGACGCCATTAGGAAATCACAACTGCAAGGTTTCAAAAACTAAGTTTACAATGACACCCCCCCCCAAAAAAAACCCCTGATGCTAAACTTTTAAAACTGAAATATATTTGGTTATCATTTTTGTGAATTTACATTTGGAGAGCAGAGCAGTTGAGAATTACACTGATATCCCTTGAAAACATATCCAGGGGTAGTCATGTTGGCTATGTAGCAAAGTACAATAACATCCAAAGTCTACGAAACAGTGATACCTTTATTGGACCAACTAAAACGCACAACATGCATGTTGCAAGCTTTCAAGGCTCCACTGGCTTCTTTATCTGCCTGATAAAGAAGCCAGTGGAGCCTTGAAAGCTCGCAACATGTATGTTGTGCATTTTAGTTGGTCCAATAAAGGTATCACTGTTTGGTGGATTTGGGGTGTTATTATACTGATATGCCTTCTTCATTGTTGTTATGTGTCAAGTTGGCTCCAGCTTATGGTGACTCTATTGAAGTTTTCTTGGCATGATTTATTTAGAATATGTTTGTCATTACCTTCCTCTTAGGCTGGGAGAATGTGACTTACCCAAAGTCACCCAGTGGATTTCATGGCTGAGTGGAGATTCAAATCCTTGTTTCTTGGAATCCTAGTCAAACACTCAAAGCACTACACTGTGTTGGATCTCCTGTTGTTTATTAGTCCCAAGGGGGAAAATATCCAAAAGGCTATGGTTTTAGCCTTTAAGTAGTTTCCCCCTTTTTATTTGTATATGTGTAGGATTTGCCTGTTTAGATTACTGTCTCTTGAGCACGTCTATGAATACTGTCCCCAAATAAATAAATTGATAACTACAGGCAAGCCTCTTCCATTTCCACTTACATGGGAACACTTAAGCACTTAATCCCCACTTATTGAAATCTTGAGGGCTAAACATGTTTAGCTTTGGCTGGATTGTTAAGTCCCGTTTTACACAAAGTATGATAAAGCAGAAAATAATTTATCAAGAATGTCAGCAGTATCTTAAATATTCTTTGGTCCAGCAATTTGCTTCAGGTGTAAGGGCTCATATACAGACATGGAACACTCCTACAAAGGCTCCCACGTTTATTTGAGTGAAATTACTCCATCTCCCATGCATGCACCTTTTTATGCAAACAGAGCTACTTGTCCCATGAAAATGAACATGTGACAGGCTACTTATCCTAGACCCCCCCCCCATGTCCATTGAAAGAATTGTTCTGGTAGCAATGGAAATACAAGGATCTCCAAACGTTTGGGGGTGGTGAGCACTAGGGTGGCCTTTTACAAACAACAGTCCTCTATTTGAGGATCTGTCAAAATACAGTTTTGCTTTTGAAGGTGTACTTCAAGGACCAACACAAGTCTGATTTAAAGATAAAGAACTCTAAGGAGGGACCTTGAAGTTGCCCATCTATAGTTACATGTCAACTGACACAGACACATAGGTCACCCTCTTGCGAGCTACAATGAGAGGCATTACAATTCTGTTTAATTTTTTAAATCTAATTTTGTATCTGAACACACACACACACACACACACACACACACACATAGCTGTATGTAGTTCTATGCAAATCGGTGTCTTCTTTTGTCCTCTTTTTTGTTGATGAGTAACAGCCATCAAGAGAGGGAGTCCATGGGTATCTCAGCATTAGAACATACAGAAATCATTGGGGGTATTATTTGTGTGTGACAGAAGTACCTGGAGAATAGAGAAGAATCAGGGGCTGGGATAACACAATTTTGTTTACTTAGGCCAGGTTCACATGTGCATATTGATCACTTGATGTTGTTGTTGTCTGCCTTCAAGTCATTTCTGACTTATGACAATCCTAAGATGAAGCTATTATGGCGTTTTCATGCTAGACTTGTTCAAAGAGGGTTTGCCATTGCCTTCCTCTGAGGCTGAGAGAGAGTGACTTACCCAAGGTCTGAGGCCAGGCAGGGATTTGAGCCTTGATCTCCAGAGTCTCAAGTTGAACACCCGAATCACTGCCCCATGCTGACTCTCTGTATCACTTGATAACAGGTATTTTTGAAAGTCACGACACAGATATGATGCCACAAAAAAATGACACATAGGCAAAGCTTTTCAGTGGAGGCATTTTTACATTCAGTTGCCTGTTTTTCAAGGTGACAAATCATTAAATTGTGCAGATTTATCTACAAACGAGCCCAATGTTTACTAGAGAAAATATACTACCTAATAAGTCCAGCCTCTCCAGAAACAACATGTGAATGATCTCTTATTGATTCCATGCTGTTCAAACTTCTTTGGTTAAAGGGAGCTTTTGGTTAGAGGGAGATTTTTCTTTGCAGAAAGAAATCATATACTGTCCTTGAGAAAATATATAAGAGAGAAGGAAAAAAAGATGGGAAGAGAAGAGAAAGAAGGAGGAAGGTTAAAAAGGAGATTTGTTATTAGCTGAATATACTAAGTACAGTACCACAGCATTTTTGAAAGGACAGGAATCAACTTATTGTTTGATAAAGCTAAAGCAAGAATAATAATCAATCCCCTGGCAGTGAAAATTTTAAATTTAAAATAAGCTCCAACAAAGCCTTTGAACCTTCAAACACTTTATCCTTAAGAAATTAATGGGTCCCTGTAGTAGTCTTATTTCCCTTTTCTGTTCCTGTTATATATACTTCAATTACATTAGCCAACAATGTAACAAAATAACCAGTATATAGCCCAGCTTCATATGCTAAAGAAAGTGCAGCATTACACTTTCCTTCTCTGTGACTGTGTGTGTGAAAGAGAAAGAAATCATTTAAACGCTGCAGAGCTAAGAACAAACTCATTGCCTGTTTGTTCGCTTGTTTATTTGTTTAAAGGTCTCTTCTGATCAATCATCCTTATATTAATTTTGTGGTCTGTCTGTCCCAGCTTGTCTCCATCTAGGTCCATTTCTGTTGATTGCAGGAATAGCTGTGGATGAAAGCATTGCTTTGCAAACGGGTTGCTTCGGTTGAACTTGGAATGGCCCTGAAGAGTCCTTCAGATGTTTCTTCCTTATCAAGGCAATTGGGAACATTTTCTTTTCCCTCTTAGGAACAATTACTATCTACCATTGCAGTCCCCAAGCTACCGTGCCATCCTCTGCCTTTGGGCAAGAATGAATACAGTGGTGTGTGTTTTTTTTTCAAGTTCTACCACATCAAAACCTCCTAGAAATGACCTTCTGTGTAACAGGTATAGGTTGTGGCTGCCTTTATTGTCTCTTTTCTTAAATCCTATCATAGTTATAGTCTCAGACTGGCTTGGCTTTTCCTTAACATGAAAAGATGCTTCACGTGAACTGTTGACACTGTTTTCCCCCTCTAGGTTGCTTTACTCTCTCTATCAACCACTGGTCTAAAAATAAATGCTTCAGGGGTTTTAATAGACTTTTCCTCACTTTGGTTGGTAGCTTTCTATCAAGGACAATCAAAGGGTCTGGCTTTCATGGTGTGTGTGTGTGTGTGTGTGTGTGTGTGAGAGAGAGAGAGAGAGAGAGAGAGAGAGTTTAATTAGGGGTAGACAAGCATAATAACACATTACTTGTAATAACTGGGGAATCCTACACATGTCTCCTCAAGGGTAAGCACCACCAAGTTTAACAACGCATATTTCCAGGTTATCATATATGAAACTGGAGTGTGTGTACGTACATACATACATACATGTGTATGTGTATACATATACATACATATATACACACACACACACATGACTGATTCACCCTAGCTTGCAAGTAGAACAATATGTAGTACAATGTGCTGTAATAAAAGAGCCAGCATGGTGCAGTGTGTTGAGTGCTGGACTACAACTCTGAAGACCAAGGTTTGATTCCCAGCTCAGCTCTGAAAACCCACTCAGTGACCTTGGGCAAGTCACACTCTCTCAGCACCAGGGGAAGGCAATGGCAAACCTCCTCTGGATAAATCTTGCCAAGAAAACTCCATGATAGGATTTGCCTTAGCGTCACCAAGTCAAAAACGACTTGAAGGCACACAACAGCAACAACAACAACAACAACAACAACATGCTGCAATAAACTATTCTGGAACCACTCAGCATTTGTTTTTGTATTTTATTTGTGGTGGTCATTTTGTAGTGATGTCTCTATATAAACTTTGGCATAATATTTAATTGTGGATTTGTCATATTTCCATTCCACTTTTTTTTCACCAAGGTGTTTAGTATAACATACATCTAGTGCCATTTTATCTTCACAAGATATATTAATATATAGACACAGTTCATTTTGCCATTTTATATAAGAGGCACCATTTTGCTATGCCATCATATACAATGGTGGGATACAGACCACCCAAAGCGGGCGGTCTCCCACCGCCCTTACTTGCTCTGCAGGGAAGCCGCAGCCTCCAGACCATGGGGGTTCCCCACAGAGCACAAAGAACCCTTAAAAGAGAGGTTCTTTATGCAGCACGCTTGTGACACCACAATGCGCCAATGGCGCACTTGCAGCATCACAAGCACACTGGGATGTGCGGACTCTAGGCATCCATCACGCCAAAATGGTGGCACCCATGTAGACAGGGCGCCACCATTTTGATGTCCTGGCGATGTACTAGGGTTAGGGAGTGTCTAAAAACTACACTCCCAGGCAACCCTAGTACATCGTCAGGACGTACTAAAAGGCCCATGTAAACAGGGCCAATGAGACCTGAGCATACAGTACAGGGATTTTGGTATCCATTGGGGTGCTGGTGTCCTAGAACCAAACCTCAGCAGATACCAATGGCCCACTGTACAATTACATTGTAATTGTAAATTTTGTGTAACCTGAATTATATAAACACGAAACTGCTTTTTTAAAAAAAGGGGATCAGTTAAACTCTCTACTGCTTTCATTGTGCCATATATTCATTGATCCTTCAACATTTAGGGCAAGGGAGTTCACCCAATTAGGTTTTCTCTCTCTAAACCATAATGCTACACTGGCTCTCTCCAATCAGAGCTTACTATATCAATGACACAAACTGGTTTTTTAAAAAGAATGCAATATTTAATTTGTTTGTTTTGCATGCTATGGAAATCTGAAAATAAAAAACGTTTTTTCCCAGTTGCTCTGTTAATGGCACTGAGATCATTTGTGGCAGAAGAGCAGGATAAAACTGCTTTAAACATATGTCTACTCAGAAATAAGTTGCACTGAATTTAATAGAGCCTGCCCCTAAGGCTGCTAGACAATTGCTCCCAGAGCCTGTGTTGCCTGCTGCTTCTGCTCCCTTTTTCCACTTTGTTAACTTTGGTGTGTGCACATGCCATCTCCTTCCCTGGACTGCCCCAATCTTCTGTCCTCTGGATTTTTGTGCTTTGTCCTGCCACCAGTGGGTACGGGAAGGAAAGAAAAAGGCACCTGCCCAGGTTTTTCAGGAACTCACAGCATCATTGCTGTTGTTGTGTGCCTTCAAGTTGTTTCTAACTTATGGCAGCCCTAAGATAAACATATCATGGATTTTTTCTTGGCAAGTTTCTTCTGAAAGGGTCTGCCATTGCCATCCTCTGAGGCTAAGAGAATGTGACCTACACAAAGTCACCCAGTGGTTTTCCATGGCTGAGCAGGGATTCAAATCCTGGTCTATAGAGTCATAATCAAATGCTCAAACCAGTACATCATGCTGGCTCTCTCACAGCATTATCATTGCCCAGGACTAGGAAGCTGTGTTTTTAAAGGAAAGTTCAGAATCTAGGCCAGCTAATGGTACCAGTAGCTTATTCTGTAGAAAATCCAGACATTCAGGTAATATGGAAACATCAAATGAGGAAGAAAGAGAAGAGAAAATAAATTTTGGGCACAGTTGGTAGGCCATTCCAGTAAAGGATGGTGGGATTACTTCTGTAAGGAACCATGCAATCTGTATATGTAATCTGTATCATGGTGTGAACATCAAGTAACCCTAAACACTGAGGCAGGCTTACTTTTGAGTAAACCTGCATTGGATTGGATTTTTATATAAGTGAAGCTTTCCCCACTTAGCAAGCATTCCAAGGAACAACTTTGTTTTCTGATCCCTGTCCTTGGTATCTGTCCCTTTTCTCTTTCACTATCTCTACCTCTGTACTTTTATTTTAAGTTTGAATTGCAAAGGTCATCTTTCTTCAGCATTCAGTTCCTTCTCTAGGGTCTCTAGAAGTTACATTTCTGATTAGGGAATGGATGCCTTTCATTTTTAGTGCAAATATAGGGAAATTTATGTGCATTAACATTAAGGCACCATGCAGCGTGCAGCCTGCTATTTTGCACACAGCAATCTTTAGATCTGTTGATCAGTTACTGTAGAGCAACTAAGTTGCTTGAGGATATCCTTAACCAAAAGAATATAAGGAAAACCATACTGGATCAGACCAAAGTCCTATCTTGCCCATGGCTGAACTCTATTGGTGGTTTATGCAGAGGTCATGCCAGTTTAAATGCACACGTACTGGTTGGCCACAGCTTTGACATGTCAAGCTACCGTTAGGTTGTCAGGGAGGGAGAAGCAGTCACCTCCTTGCTGGCGAATTACAACCCACCGGCAGATAAATTGTGGTCTCTCTGTTACAGGGATCAGCCAGACACACCTCCTGTAAAAGCAGGATAGCAAAATGCCACAACAATTCTTTACTTTTTTGTTCCCCAGCAACTGCTCTTCAGTTATTTAGCTTACATCGGGGTTATTATAAATAGCACTAAACTGAAATTACTGCTGCTGCCATTTTACCATCCCCTACAGTGATGGTAGTAGTGGTAGTGAAATCAAACTGTTCCAGATCACTTTGCAGGTGACAGTAGCATTATAAATATAGCACATGGAAAGAGTCCTTCAGAAATTTGTAATTATTTTGGGGTACAGCTTCTGAGAGCCTAAAGGTACCAGATCCTGTCCGATCCTGGGAGCTAAGCAGGGTCAGCCCTCATTAGTACAATCCACCCACTGTAACCACGGATTCTTTATCTACAGATTCAAGTATCCATGGCTTGAAAATATTGTGTGTGTGTGTGTGTGTGTGTGTGTGTGTGTGTGTGTGTGTGTGTATTGCAAAAAGCAAACCTTGTTTTTGCCATTTTATATAAGGTACCCCATTTTATGGTGCCATTGTATTTAGTGGGATATGAGCATCTGTGGATTTTGGTCCTGGGACCAATCCCCAGCAGATACCAAGGGCCCAGTATACCTGAATGGGAGACTGCCAATGATTACTAGTTGTTGTTAGCTATATTTCAGAGGCAAAACCACCTCTGAGTATTCCTTGCCTAAGAAAACCCTATGAAATTCATGGGGTTGACATAAGTTTTCATGACTTGAAGGCACATTCACACACACAGCTTCAGACAGCATGGTGTCACGGTTAGAGTGGTGAGAATCCATGCTCGACCATGGAAACTCATAGAGCAACCTTGGCTTGACACTGTCAGCCTCAGAAGAAGGCAACAGCAAACCTCCTCTAAATAAATCTTGTTGAGAAAACTCTAGAACAGGGTCACCCACCAAAGTCAGAGCCTACATGAAAGCACATAACAAAAGGGGGCTTAGCAGGGCTGTTGGGATGGGGCTAGACTTTGGGAGCAAACTCCACCCCCATGAAAATGCCTTTTCCTGTAATAGGTTTATATGTAGGGATGCCAGGTAAAATGAAGTTGTATAAAAGAGGAAATTTTAGCAGGTGTTCCTTCTCATGCAAGCAGCTGCTGCTGAAGTTCACTCTTCAAAAGGAAAAAAAAGGTAAAGATTTCCCTTTTAATAAGGTTGTCAAGTTGTGACTGACCCTCTTCAATACTACCATTAAAGGTTTAAGAGCCCTGTCCCATATTTTGGGTAATGAAGGACTACCTGAAGCTTCATCTGTCCACAGTTTTCACAGATTAGAAGTATTCTGAGGAAATGAAAATGCCTAGAGTCTAAGCCAGCAGGTTCTTCTCTTTGCAATGCAGATATCCCTGTTTTTATCCATGCATATTGGAAGGCACAGCTTATCTCCATGCTATTAAAAGCTCCACCTGCTTAGGCTTTGCTTGCTAAAGGCATAAGAGCAGAAACTGTGAAAAGTTGTAGCACTGATAGGGGGATATCAGTCATTTTGAAACTGTTTAATAACAATTGCTGCCTATTTTTATCCCACTAACCACCCACAGTTATTATTTCTGTTTCTTTACTTCAATTTCTAAGAATTTTGTTCATCATATATAAACATACTCTTATATTTCTCCATTACTATAATGCAGTTTCGAATCAGCTTTTTAAATCTTGTTCAGATGCTGCATGATAAGAAATTACATAAGCAAGCTGGCCTGCAGTTTGTTGTTTGAAATGATTTAAAAAAAAAAATCAGATATGAGCTAAACATGATTACATGGATTAGAAATAATTAATACAGATTTGTGGTGGGAATTAGAATGTGTTGTATCCAGAGAGCTAATAAAATTACCGTCAACTCCATTTATACTGTAAATCACTCAAAGCAGATGTTTGCTTAAGTTGGGTTACAAAAAACACAACTTCCTTTCTGAAAAACATCAAGGCAATTATATGTGCCAGACAAGAAGTCATCCCTCCACATTTGCAGCTTTGACTTTTGTGGATTTGATTATTTGCAGATTTGATTAATATATTCTCTCTACATCCCCCAGTGTAATTCTGCTAGAACCTGATCATGAAGGCAAGCTGGAGGGCCGAGAGATTTCGAGAGTAATTCTCTAGACATTTGTAGGATCTCCAGTGCAATTCTGTGGTCACCTTCTGCAGGATGTTGACCACAGAGTTGTGCTGGACAACCTAGAGCGCCTTAGAGATGTATTCTTTCTCGTAAAAAAAATGTTTTTTTATTTGTGGTTTTTCCACTTTCACAGGGGTCCTGCACTCCTAACCCCAGCAAATGTGGAGGGCCCACTGTATTGTGCTCTAGAATTCTATGATCATCTGGGGTGAGCCTCAGGTGAATATCCTCAAATCTGGAATTAGATCATCTTGGGATCCAAGTAAGCTTGCATTTGGAATGTTCTGAGCGGAAACAGGTAATCTCTGTGGCTTTGGATCTACATCAGAGCTTTGAAAGTGCATATATTAAAAACTTTTTGTCCCATCTGATACTTTTAAAATGTCCACCAAGATCTCCATAAATGGAGATCTGAGTGGGAATGCAGATAAAGGAGTGCCATGTTGTGATAACAGTTCTCGTTTACAGCCAGGTTTTGGATCCACTCCAGAGTTTTAGGTCCACTTGATGCTTTAGATCCACATCTCAGCATTGAATCACTTTGTGACTGATGAATCACCATGTTTGTTGTGACATGCTATCAAATTGCCTTTGATTTACAGTGACCCTGAGAATGAAAGACCTCTAAGAGATTTGGGACCAAAACAGACTGTCCCAAAGGGGAGCCATGACACCACTCCTGAAAGTGCTGGGTGAGTGCTGTAGCAATCACATGCTGTGGCCCCATTCCTGTGTTTTGCTGCTGCAAAAAGAAGCAGCAAATTGCCACTCCTTTTTGCAATGGCTTTTTCTGCCCCTCTGGGGCTTTGCGTCACTGTGGTGGCATGCAGGGTCTAAATGCTGTGCTGCTGCAGTGCCTTGAAGCTAGAGTACATGTAGCCAGCCATGTGGCTTCCCAGCAGTATAGGAGCATGCATCACCTGTGCCTCCATGCCACTGTGAAGCTGCCATATTGTGTCTGTACTGGCCCTCTGTTCTTAATATCCCTGCTCAGGTCTTGCAGACTCAAGGTCCTGGCATCCTTTGTTGAGTCTGCTCACCTATAATACAGTTTTTCTCTCTTCCTGCTGCCTTCCACTCCATATTATCATCTTTTTTGATAAATCACATAGGCTCATGATATGCCCAAAGTATCATAGTCTCAGTTTAGCCATTTTGGCTCCTAGTGAAAATTCAGGCTTGATTTGCTCCCAGATGCATTTATTTGCCTTTTTGGCAGTCCTGGCATCCACAGAATTCATTTCCAGCACTATAGTTCAATGAGCTGGTTTTCTTCATGTCTGCTTCCTTCACTGCCCAACTTTCACAAATGTACACAGAAAATGGAAATATTATGGTACAAATTTCTGATTCTGGTTCATAATACTTTAATATATCTTTAAGCTTTAGAGTCTTATCTGGATTTTTTCATAGTTGCTAAGCTTCCAAGAGGCCGGATACAGACAGGCCAAAATAAAGCTGCTTCAGGTAACTTTGGAGGTATGCTGTTTAAACAATACATGCATCCTAAGCGTCTGGAAGCTGTGCCAAAGCTGTGCTCCAGTCCTTAGGACTGGATCGTGGCTTTGGTGCAGCTTCCGGAGTCTCAGAATGCATGCTGTCTGGGGCCTAATTTGATTGATGACTGAGCCAACTGTAGGCAAATCTAATTGATTCAGTGGGCCTGCTCTAGTGAAGACTAACAATAGATTTTGTGCTGCAACTTTTTGAACAAACTGTGTTACAGCCAATAAGTAAAATGTATATTCTTTGCCAATTATATCAATATTCCCAATTTCTCCACCACAATGGGAAAATTTATGGAGGCAAAGTAATACGTCTGTGTTCTATAAACCCATTCATAAACCTCCAATATGTCCATATAGTAAGAGATTAAAAAACCAAGGTACATGAGTGTCTCATATTTGTAATATTTAAAGATGTCTTCTATATTTGAAGACTCGTGACATATATATTCTAAGATCATAAAATGAATTTTATATACACTATATTAATTAATCCTTTATAATTCTACTCACACATACATAAATAATTCTCTGCCCATACTCACTTTTGCCAGCCGCACCCCACCCCAACAAATTAAAACTTATTTTATTTTTTAAGATGCAATACTGAAAAGATAGGAGATAACTTATGAGCATAAATGGGTATTGGTACATTAAATTGTCATATAATCTTGTACGTCTGCTTAAGTTCAAGTATCCTAAGAAGCAGAGGTGGCTAGTGGCTCCCACATCAGTGGTGGCAGCAAATTTGCTCCAAGGCTAAATCTGAACCTCTTGCACGGTTGCTAAGCAAGCAAAAAAGGTGTTGCCCCCCCTTCTTGCTCACCCAGCAGCCTTTACAGATCCTGAATGGGCCATCTAGAGGATGCAGCACAGACCTCCAGCAGTGGCCACTGGTGGGGCAGGTGCAATGCCTTCCATTCCAGGTCTGCCATCCAGCAGTGGTCTGGCCAGGCAGCAGGTGAGCAGCTGGGTGAGGCAGGGGCAGTCCATCACCTTTCTGGGCACCAGCACTGGGTGACACCAGACACGGTGATGCCACTACCCAGAGGAGGGTCATTTTCTCAGTGATGTGAACGCTTGTGGTCTCTTCCGGCAGGCCTACCCATCCAATCTCCTATGAATAAGTTTAGAACGATCCCTACTCTTGATGAAAACAGAACGGTAAACAGCTGGCAAATCGGTTTTTTATTAATAATGTAATAATTCTCATATTTTTATTGAATGATAGTATTTGTATTGTTGTTTTAACGGTTGTAATCTCGCCTCAATCTGAAGGGAGAGGCGGGAAATATAAATAAAAATTTATTATTATTATTATTATTATTATTATTATATTATTATTGTCTCCAATAGCAATAGCAAGTACATTTCTATACCATTTATCAGTGCACTTAAGCACTCCCAAAGTGGTTTACAAAGTGCAAGCTAATTGCCCCCAACAATCTGGGTACTCATTTTAGCGACCTCGGAAGGATGCAAGCCTGAGTCGAGCTCGAGCCCTTTTGCTGGTATTGAACTCTTAAGCTTATGGTGAGTGAGTGACTGCAGTACAGACATTTAACCACTGTGCCACCAGGGCTCTTTTTACTTGCACTTGCACAGTTTGGTAAGAGCTTGGAAATATTACCTCCCTCCCGCCTCAACTACCACAACCCTCCTGGCAAAGAGTTAACATTTCCCAACTAGGTGATACAAAGTGATGCTCTTGAGAAGGTATGTGGGCCAAGCCAATGGTCTTGGAATGAACTGAACTGCATGAATTTTAGTCCGTCTCAAGTAATGGCTAGACTAAGTGGACATCATGCCCTTTGTGAAGTTTAGTTGAGCACAGGCTCCAATGATTAGACACAGAAACCTAGCCCTAGCCCTAAAATGATCCTATTTTACATGTATGATATAGGTGCTGAGCCAGACTTCTATTCTAAAGGACGCAAAAATAATTTTTGCAATGGATACATTTGTCAGGAGATAAAAACAACAATACATATATAATAAAATGAACCCCAATATTACATATTTCACATCCGAACCTATAACAGATACTGGATTCTTCAATTAAGCTTTGGCTGAGATTAACCTTTCAGAGACAACTACCCTGAATACTAACATCTCTCTTGAACACTTTTTTTTAAAAAAAAAATAAATCATAATTTTAGATCATGTTTTAAAAAATCGTTTTCCATGTAAAAATGAGAAAAATAAGAACGACACAATGTTCAGATAGGTTTCTATATAAACCGAAAGGTCAGAAGCAGCTATGCAGACTCTATATCTGAACAATGTCCTCATTTGAGATCTAAAATAAGGAACGGAAATGTCCCATACAAAACGTTCAAGTGTTAGAAACAAGGATTTCAGTGTTTACAGCTCAAAGGCTTTTCTTCTTCCTCAAAGCATGTGCTCATCCCTAATGTAAATGTACTGCATTGTCCTCTCATTGTCCTGGATTTATGAATAAATCATTAGTCTTATTTAATTAATGAGGTCTGGCTAATAATATTCCCAAACTGTCTGCACTTTCATATCCTTCAATACCGAAATATGTTTCTGACGTGTGTGTGTGTGTGTGTGTGTGACGGGGAGGGGGAGAAGTAGAGGGGGAAAGAGAGAGAGAGAATGAGAGAGAGAGAGAGTGTGTGTTCATAATTCAGCAGTGCTTAGAAATTTCAGTGACAGAATGTGTGCAAAGCATCTTAGCTCAGAGCTATGCAAACCAGAGAGGAAATCAAATTTGAGTTATGCTAATTTTTTAAGTTGAAAAAATGTCAGCGTAAGGTTGCCAGATGTCTCTGTATTTTAAGACACGTGCGTCCCTTGTCAAGGAACACTGCAGGTCTATAAAACAGAGGAGGCATTTCCTAATCATGCCCATAACACATACTGTAGTGTAAGACTTTTGAGCATATTTATATTTTAAGGTTGCCATCTTTTAGTCCCTCAAATCCAGGATGCTTATTTGCATATTATGCAAATTGTGTGTTCATTATGCAAATCATTCTGGGCCAGGGCCCCACTCCCCACCTGTGCTAATTTCCTACTCAAAAATTATTCTTTTCAAAGTTACTTTCTAGAGAGGAAACAGAAGGTGATTTTTCTTAGATTCTATGCTTGTCCAAACTGCTTTGTGTGCCCCCCAGCAACGTTTTTTTCCTCACAGGGTTCCTGTGCTTTTAACAGAAAATGCTGATAATCAATAGATATAGTTGTTCCAGGAATGAGGACTTCCCTCACTCACTTTAGTATCCTTCCTGGGATACCAAATGAAAGCTTCTGGTCTGGAGTCACAAGTAGTATCCCCAAAAATACAAAAATGGCAGTCTTTGTTAACTGTGGTTTTCAGTTATTCTTAACTCCCAGTGACAATTATGACATCATTCAATCATTCTTTAAAAATCAAAATAATAATCTTGAATCTAAATAACGATTTCTATTGGTTTACTTCTGCTCACTTTTTTCCAAGAAAAAATAGTTTTTCCTCTTGTGGTTACTTATTCTTTGGTTCAGTGAGGTCCAGCTGAGCCCTTGATTTTTCAGAGCAACACTTCAAAATAATTATTTGGATAGAACCTTAGCTCAGACTCCCTGTAACTACAGTCACCCCTCTGTTTTCACAGGGGATCCATTCTGGACCCCCTCAGAAAACCCAAAAATTGCCTATATTCAAGCCTCATTGGCCTGAATGGTGGCGTGCACTCATTTTATCCCCCTCTGTTTGATGTCCATGAAAGGGTGAGGGACGTGGACTTCAAGTCCATAAAAATAGAGAGGCAACTGTACTCCATTTTGGTTCTGTATTTCTGCCCTTATTTGACCAAGGCAACCGAACTGATTATCTGCCATATTAAGACCTCCTCCATTTCAGCTCCTTATCTGTTCACTCTGAAGACCAGTATTCTCTTCCCAAAAGGTAAAGTCAAATAGGTCTTAATAGCAGAAGTTCAGCATATACAGTCGGCCCTTCTTATCTGTGGGGGTAATGTTCTGGACCTTTCTATGGATGGCAAAAACTGTGGTATTTCAAGTACCACGGTTTTCAATGGCAATGCATGTGCACAGGACTACTCTGCTGGGACCGCTTACATGTGTAGCCATTAAACTCAATGGGGATGCGCAAATATGTGGGTGACAAGGCCATAAATGAGGTGGGCATGCTGTAATTCTAATGGCAATCATCTATCTAAAATACATGACTGAGAGACACCCGCAGCTATATGTGCTAGCATTAAGACCTAATCCCTATAGCAAAAAGCTACTTATGCATCTCTTCAATTAAAATAGACTAAAAATCTCACAACAATAGCATAATTGCATCATGGGATGAAACAGAACATATAATGAACAAGCTAAGAGAAAGATGTAAATAAACTTGTGGAAGGAAAGTATATCTTGGCTACTGAAAAAATACAGGGCATGTCTACATGGGCCACATGAACTGTAACATTCTTCACAAATCACTTGTCCTTATAGACTTTTAAGTTTTATAGAAAGTGGAAAGAGATGCAGATATAAACAGATTTATAACAACAACAACAACAATTACAACAACAACATCAACAACAACTTTATTACGGACATTTGGCCAGCACATATAAACAGATTTAGAGGTAGCAATAACAAGTAATGAGATGGTTGTCAAGCATAATCCATTTTTCCTCACCATAAGCAAGTACTCAAAAAGGAATTTTGAGTGGGATGGACCCCTTGCTTGCTTCACACAGGGTGTCACAGTAGATGCAGACATTGCCAGGAGAAAGGTAGGTTACCACCCAGCCTCTTTTCAGGTGCACCTAAACCAATCTATTTTTATTTTAGCGGATATGAAATGAGCAAAAAATGAAAGGTCATTTAATCCAGGTCAACTCTGTGTGAGACTGTGAGAGACGGGCATTTGCAAAGACGCTGCTGCTTCCTCAATGGTTAGAGCGTTAACGTGCCCTTTAGACTACGCACCCATGCTACACACACCAGCACTACACACTCCAAAGAGTGTAGATGCACATTTCTTTTTATTGGTATCTTTGATGGATAGCTTTCTTTAGCTCAGTAACACAGGGAATAGAAGGTTTCCCTCTTTAGTCACAACTGATGGTTATCGTCTTTGAAATCTTTAGGATTTGGAACTAGGTTATGTGGAATATTAAAGTCTCCCATTCTACCTGGGTTTTACTGTCTATGGGTAATGCCTTTTTTCTATGTCCTGCCATCATAGGAGGACATAAGGGTGGGCCTTCTTGGTGGCTGCTCCCAGGCTGTCAAAATGTTTGCCCTTGGGAAGCCATGCTAGATTTATCTTTGTTATTTTTCTGCCAGCAAGTAAAGACATTTTTATTCAGATAGACCAGATGTTTTATTTTTAAACAGACTGAAATAGGAAATTAGATTTGAATGGCAAGGGGTTATTTCATTTTTTATTGATATGTTTTGGTATTTTTAATCACTTTATTTTATTTCACCTCCTATGGTAGCGGGACATAGAAAAAAGGCATCATGTTTTCATTACACTTCTTATGTTATCTTTATTTTGTTATTGTTAGTTGCCTTGAGCATTGTTTTTAGTGAAAAGGTAGACTACATATTCAGTATATACATATATGGCTTTCCATGTAAATGCAGGTTTTCTCCATTTTGATTATAAAAGTGATAACTTTGCTGTAGCAGCAAGAAAAGAAAAAAAACATGTCTGGTGCCATGGAATTCTTGCACTTGCTCTGAATGTTGTTCTTTTAATATTTAAAAGTGTTGGGCTGTACTGTGCAGCCAGGGGAAACAAGAACGTCACTTTCTAAATATTTCATGTCTTGACGGACTCCAGCAGCAGGAAAGATTTCTTTAAGACACAAACATTTTAGATGCCCATTACAGCAGGAAAACTTTGTGTTAGCCACTGAATGTGCTAGAATTGTTATACACTGAAGAAATGTATTAAATACCAATTGGTTATTTATAGGCGCGGTACAGAGCGTGCAAATGTGCCATGCTGGTGCCGATTTTAGGGTTAGGGACCGCGCGGCATCCACATGGTCCCTAACCCTAGCAAATTTTTCCCCAAGGATCTAAGTGTGCGGGGAGGGTTATGTGGAAGGAGGCGGTCCTGAAGATAGGTTGGACCCAAGCCATTTAGGGCTTTAAAGGTAATAACCAACACCTTGAACTGGGCCTGGAAACTGATGGGCAGCCAGTGGAGTGATCTTAAGATCGCTGTTATATGGTCTCTTCTGGATGTACCAGAACATGGCTGCCATGTTCTGAACTAACTGAAGTTTCCGGACCAAGCACGAGGGTAGCCCCATGTAGAGTGCATTGCAGAAATCAAGGCGTGAGGTTACCAGTACATGTATTACATTCTCAAGGTCCCTGACTTCCAGGAAAGGGCGCAGCTGGCGTATCAGCTGAAGCTGATAACAGGCACTCCTGATCATCGCATTCACCTGATTTGTCATGTGAAGCGACAAATCTAGGAGCACCCCAGACTGCGAACACAGTCCTTTGAGGAGAGTGTGATCCCTTCTAGGACTGGAGGTTGTATCCTGATGCCTGGGTTCAGAGCTGATACCATAAGTACCTCCGTTTTGTCTGGATTCAGCTTCAATTTGTTTTCCCTCATCCAATCCATTACCGCTTTAAGACAATAATTGAGAGGCAAGACACCATCTGAAGTCAAAGCTGAAAACTGAGACATGGAGAAATATATCTGGGTGTCATCAGTGTACTGATAACACCCTGCCCCATGCCTCCGGATGACCTCTCCCAGCGGCTTCATGTAAATGTTGAAAAGCATCGGGGAGAGGATGGTGCCTTTCACGCAAGAAACCATTCTAGGTTTGTGAAGTTGAAGGCTTTCATGGCCAGCATCATAGTTTTTTGTGAATTTTTCGAGCAATGTGGCCATGTTCTAGAAGAGTTTATTCCTGATGTTTTGCCAAAATCTGTGGCTGGCATTCTCTTCCATGCCAGTATTCTCTGAAGATGCCAGCCATACATGTCAGGGATGATGGGAGTTGTGGCTCTTTCACCTGGCCTGGAACTCACCACCTGGTTGTGCACCACGCTGACCAGTTTTGGCCAGTTGTTGTATCTTTGCAAGAGTGCAGAGAACAGGCTGAAGACCCCGACAACTCTCCAAGCCTTCTCACTCTTGCCTCCAACAGAAGTCTTCACCCTTCTTCACCACGGGTCCAGCTGGTTCTTGTAGCTTCACCCAAGACACCAGACAACTCAGTAGTCTTTTATAAAAGATCTACTTTATTCTACTATATACACAGCTCCAAAACATTCCAACACAACATACTCTACTCCTCACTATCCACTACTACTACCCACTCTACAACCCACACACTACATTGGGATGCATAGTCATTATTATAGTCAATGCATGGTACCACCCACTGTTGTCTGTTTCCACCAGTAGGCGTGTACATCATTCTCATTGGTTCTTTGGTTCATCCTACAATTAATGATTTCATCCTCTTAGCCTTGACCACTAACAATTGTCAGGTTGTGTTCAATTATCCACTCTGGCAATTCTTGTCTTGGCATTCAGCATTGTTAATTGTCTTACCATTCAACACTGTGTGGTTCTCTTACTGGCTTCTGCTGAGTCACTCTGACTCTCACTAACAAGTTTTTTTCTCTTAATGTTTGCCCATGTTGCTTTTTCCTTAACAGGTGAACTCGAAAAAACTCTTCTGGAACATAGCCTGAAAAAACCCACAAAAAACTATTCTCGTTATTTATTTCATCAAGGGAGTGAGATCAATTTAATGACGATTGTTATGTTAGTTAGGAAACCCTCCCATGGTATCTATGAAAGTGACCTAGAGATCTATCAACAGATTTTTAATTTCTTTACCACACTTGAATTTGATTTCTTTTTAGTTCCACCTTTTCTGCTTTTTCTCTCTTATCCACCCTTCCTGCTTTATCCCTTTCTTTTTTTACTCTATTACAAACCGTCTCAGTGATTCCTTCTTCTGTGGTTCCACTGTCCCAAAACAGCTTTATGTACTGGTTTTCCTTATAATGGATTAAGGTTTGAAATTCTGATCTCAATTCTGATGCATTCTATTGATTTATAACCATCTCACTGCTCCTGCCCCAAGGATCAGTTGCCGCTAAAGGAACACTTAACATATTCATTGTAATCTGTAATTGCTAGTTTATCTATACCTGTGATGGGCAGTTATTTCAGGCTGACATTTTTTAAAAAGACCAATCACACTGCTGCTTAATAGTTAGAATAAATTATAAATACTTACCATGCAATTGCATGGTTGCCATTCATTTAAATGGAACCTGTGCAGGAGAACATTTGAGTAGGCTGCTCTTAGCATTAAAAAAAAAAAACTAGTGTCAAACACACATGAGAGATCGCCTATACTGTGAAATTGTGTTTATTATACTGTTATACAATTGGACTGTGACTACTGGGAATTAGCCACAGTTTCGTTAGACTCCTTCAGCCATGTGTATCCCTGAACATGTAAAGATTTCTTCCTTAAATAATCCTCTTTTCTGCAGAAACCACAGAAATCAATATGCCTTGGCCTGGCTTATCTTGAAGCCCATGTCCATAAGGCATTTGTCATAAGACTGAGGTAGCTAGTGCTATTTCTGTTTGGTTTGATATTGCAGATAAAATGACAAACTGCTTAATGAGAAACCATTGATTTTTTTTAAAGATACAGGCATGCTATGATGAAGTGACACCCACCCATACCCACACATCTAAGAACACTGAATGAAAACAACAACACAGAGTAGTTGGGATGGTGGTTATGAACACAGCTATGTAGCAAGCTTTCATCTGTTATGTGGATACTGAATCCAATGTTTCTTACTTTTAGCACCTTATACTATACCACAGTGCAAAGAATTTGAAATGACTATATAGAGCCTTTTGATCTTTAGCACATGGATGCCTGGACTACAAATGTTTGCCTCCTCCATAATATTGTGTTAGTCTAAAATGTCTGCTTGCTGTAGCTTGTTTTTATTTGTGCTTAAATTTAGGCATGTAACCAGGCTACCTTCCTTGCGCTTAACAATTGTGATTAGACAATCATCATTAATGTGTGCCTGGCGGAGGCCCCTGACAATTCTGTTATTCCCAGTGCACATCATAGCTATACATATATTTGTTGGCTCAGATATAGCAATAAAATGTGTTTCATGTTAAGGAAAATGCAACATGGAATATACAGTGATAGAAATAAAACATGTATGTGAGAGTCAGCAAAAGCAATTAAGAAGCCACACAGGTGTAAAAGGTAATGTAATTAGCAAGTCCTAAATGCCAAGGACAGAAATGTAGAGTGAATAATTGAAAACACCTGAGAATCATTAAGTGGACAAGGTGAAATGATGAAATCATTAATTATGGGTTGAACTATGAGAACCAATCAAAATGGATGTACACGCCCACTGGGTGGAAACTGACAGAGTGGGTGGTGTTTTACTATGGCTATAATAATTGCTATGATTCCCAATGTATTTTGTGGAGTAGTTTGGAGTAGAGTGGGTAGTTGTGGAGTTTTGTGAGTAGTTTGGAGATTGTAGAGATTGTGATTTGTGAGGGCATTAGTATTTGTATATAGTAGAATAAAGTAGATCTTTTATATAAGACTACTGAGTTGTTTGGTGAAGATACAAGAGCCAGCTGGATCCTGGAGAAGTGTGAAGACTTCTGTGGAGCAAGAGTGAGAAGGCTTGGAGAGTTTGTCAGGGTCTTCAGCCTATTCTCTGAAACTCTGTTGCTTTTGAGCAAAGCTTTAACCACTGGCCAAAACTGGTCAGCGCCGGTGCATAACAAGGTGGTGAGTTAGAGCCAGAGGTGAAGAGCTACAACTCCTATCATCCCTGACATTTCATGCTACATGAATGAGATGTGGCAAACTCAGGCTTATATACTTCCTCTTCCCTTTCCTCTTTCATGGCAACAAGATGATTGCAAGCTTTCCCATTTGCTTTGAAACCACCAGCAATTTGGGCTCCCTATCCAAACCTTTCCACTCACACCCCCCTCACTTCTTCCCCTAGTTTGAGTATAGTGATAACGACAAAACATTGCCCCTGCCCTTTGCACAGTTGCCCATTCTGACCATATAGCAACTGTCAGACAGAGGTGGCAATTTTATTTAGGAGATTTGAACAAGAACCACTTCTATAGCATCCATGTACTTGTATGTTGTTTCATGGCTAACTACTGTTTGCCACAAAGTCATGACTCCTTATAATAGAGATGAGTGACATTTAAGTGGTGGGCTACATGTGGCCATCCAGCTGTTTCTGCACATGCCTTGATTGGAAGTTAACTGTGGTTTTTGGAAACCTTCCTGGATGCACTCAACGGCTCTCAGACCAGGATAGCTCTACCCATGTAACTGTTTCTAAAGTGGAAATGCAATGTGGAAAGCAAATACTGGGATTCTTAGCCACTGTTATGCTACTGAAGTTTGGTGACACAGCAGTGGTGTGGAGGGTGCAGACCTTATGGTTTGGGGCGATAGTAATGTACACATTTGACCACCTTCCAGCAATTGCCTGTCCCTCCATTCAAGCAGTAGCAGTACATAGGCAAATAAGCCATCTTTTCTCATGTATTCTCCATTAAAGATGTGGGAAGTTAACAGTGAACATCATTTTGATCTACTTGGTTTTATTGTTATTTCTGGAATTGTTTCATGCAATCAGTTTTGAAAACAATACAGGTTGAGTCTCACTTTTCTGGAATTCCAAAATCAAAAATTATCTAGAATTCAATACTTTTTCCATGGGTGACTAATACAGTGACACCTTTGCTTTCTGATGGTTCAATATTCACAAACTTTGTTTCATGCCCAAAATTATTAATAACATTGTCTATAAAATTATCTTCAGCCTAGGTGTATAAGGTTTATATGAAACCCAAATGAATTTCATATTTAGACTTGTCTAAACTAAAAATAGACTTATCCTATCTCCAGGATATCTCTTTATGTGTATATAAATATTCCAAAATCCAAAAAAATCTGAAATCCAAAGCACTTCTGGTGCAAAGCATTTCAGATAAGGGAGACTCTACATATATATGAAAAGATAGTATATAAAAGGACATTAAAGGAAATTAAAATGATTCAGTGATAGGCTAAGCCCTTACAGCTGCAGCACTGTAAGTCTGAACTCAGTGGATCATTTCTAAAATCCTATTTATTGCAATACGATGCAACTAATGATAATTGCAGTCTTAGGTGTATTTTCTCAGAAATAAGCAGCACTAAATTAATTATTTAAGCAATTATTTTGGCATTTGTTTTCTGCAGAAGTCAGCTTTTATAGTTCAGCTCTATTCATAGGCTGTGCACAGTATTAAAAAAACACTGCATGCATGTGCAAAGACCATGTATAAAGATTACAATAATCAAACATCTTGTGCATGAATGCCCCCATTATTAATAATTCAGGTTGCTGAACGATTTCCTCATAACAATGAAATGCAGTTCTTTACTTGCCAAAGTTAGCTATGAATCCCTTACCATTTTTTCACAGGGAAATTATTTCACTGAATTGTAGGCATGCAGTATTGGCCCAAGAAACTGTTTATTGGTTTATACCATACATTAAAAGCAATATAGCTGCTCCGAAGTTATGCTATGGTGGGTGTATTTTGGACTGCACTGCTGTACAACTGATCACATAATTGGTGGAAATGTCTCGTGCTGACCTGTTGTCCAACATTGAGGTGACTTATGATTGGGACAGGGTTGCACAACCTCCTAGGAAATGCAACTACTGTACTTGCATAAAGGCATTACACCAGTGTAAGTCACCAAGAGAGCCGGTGTGATGTAATGGTTTGAATATTGGCCTGGGATTCTGACAGATCATGGTTCAAATTTCTGCTCTGCCATGGAAACCAACTGGGGCAAGTCACTCTCTCTCAGCTTCAGGGGAAGGTGATGACAACCTCCCCCACACAAACAAACATTGCCAAAAAATCAACCCATGATAGCGTCACCTTCTTGTTGTTGTGTGCTTAAAGTTGTTGTGAGCTTCAGGTTGACTTATGGCGATCCTAACATGAACCTATCATGGGGTGTTATGGGGCTAAGAGTGTGTGACTCACCCAAGGTCACCCAGTGACCATAATTCAGAAATTACTTGAAGACACAGATCAACAACAATAGAACTGTAGACCAAGAATGGTTCTACACTATAGTTATGCAATTTGAACCCACTTTTAACCATCACAGCTCCATCTTACAGAATCATGGGGTTTGTAATTTAGTGAGATACTTAGATTTCTCTGCTTCTCTGGACTAGTGCAGAGGTGTGGACTAGAGAAGTTTCTTTGCAAACTACAAATCTGGAGCTCAAGCCCAACTGCATGGTCTTTATGCAGTTGCTCACCCCTGATATAAATCAGTTGGCTCTGAATTGGAATGGCAGACGTAGTGAAGCCATCTACAGTACCAATGAGGTACTTACCAAGAAACTAAAGATAAGCAATTGAGGATGACCAAATGACCTAAATTCCATGTGTACAACACCTCAGATAAGAGAGACCCAACAGAAGGCCAGTCCACCATAATAATTTAAGCCATGAGGTAAGTAGCCAGTCTTTTCTGACACAGTGAAGTCATCATGAGTTAAACATTTCATATTATTTTTGCATGGCTTGACTCATTTCCAAGGCTTTCACAAAAAATGCAGCAGTGGAGCAGCTGTTAGTAACTCTTTCTTTGGAAAGGATTTGAAGAAACTATGAAACAGGTATCCATTGAAAGTGATAGAGTGGGGGACTGGTCAAATACAGGGCAAAATCCAACTTCTGAGAAGTAGTATCTGGTAACTACCATGCCTTGTCAAACCGGAAACTAGAGAAATATGTTTGTTGGTAGAGAGAGATGTGAATACCAGGCATGCCAATCAGGCACTCAAGTGGTGGCAAAGGAATGGTTTTGGTCTATCACTTATTACTTTGGTTCACCATTGTCCATTCCTACTCAAAACAAATTGAAATTAGTCTAATTTAGAACGACTGTGTTCATTCCAACTTGATTTCATTTTTGTATCTGAAAATATCTTTCCAGGTTTTAAAAGCATTGAATATTTCCACAGAAAGTGTGTTATGCCATGCATTATTTTCTTTGGATCATTTCATGATTCACACCACAAGACCTTTCCAAATGGTTCTGCAATGATTACATGTCAACAGATATTGATTTACCAGAATCTCATTATATAAAACCATCTCAATACAGATTGTCCAGCAGTGATCCGTAAGAGAATGGTATTCTCTATTCATGAATGCACACCCTCATATATGTCTTTGCCTGATGTCTGTCTTACTTGTAATGGGTAACTGACATGAACAGACACCTTTGCAAAGTTCAGACTGTCATTCACTAGGTGTTGCTTTACTATCAACCAAAACTTACTAGGAACTGTGTAGCAGAAAATCATAATATATTTTCTTGTCTTTATTCAGATTAAAATGTGGTTACTAACAGTTACAGACTCAGAGCTTGGAAAGTTGCTGTTTTGGACTGTTAGCACCCTGTATACATTGCATTATTTTGGGGCACAAATATTTTGTTATATTTTATTACAATAGAAGTTGTGCGCTTCGATATGTTCCCAAACCTACAAAGCAACATAGAGAATTCTTGGTTAAAAATAGCATCAAAAATGATCTGGGGTTGCTATTCAATGAGTTTCCCTAAATCCTATTCAAAATTGACTTGTGAATGTCACAGAAGGACTATAGCTGACTGGAGTTCACAAAAACTTGTTATATTTCAAAGTGGGCCACCTAGAGAAGTCACAATGCTACATGCTATGCTATCATATATTCAGTGTTGAATTAAATAAGTGAACTAAAATGTCAAATCCTGAGAGCTAGTGTGTGAAGTAGTGGTTTGAACATTGGGGACTAGAGAGTTTATCACTTAGCATTTGAAACCAGTTCCAGCCTCCTGGGCTGGAGCCTGGATGCAGGATGGAGGCAGGGATTATTGCACACTAAATCGCTGCCAAACCACCAGCTGCCATCAGCCCAGGTCCCAGTTGGGTCCAAGCCACACTCCGCCAGCACTTTTTAGAAGTCGGAAAGCTTTCCAACTTCCAAAAAAGTGCTGGCAGAGCACAGCTGGGACCTGGGCTGATGGCGGCTGGCAATTTGGCAGTGATTTAGTGTGCGATAATTCCCACTTCCAACCCACATCCCGACTCCAGCCCGGGAGGCTGGAGCTGGTTTAAAATGCTGAGCAAAAAGCTCTCTTGTCCCCAGTGTTCAAACCACTACTTTACACACTAGCTCTCAGGATTTGACATTTTAGTTTACTTACTTAATTCAACACTGAACATATGATAGCATAGCATGTAGCATTGTGACTTCTCTAGGTGGTTGAATCACTGCCCAGCCAAGGAAACTCACTGAATGACCTTGAGCAAGTCACACTCTCCCAGCTTCAGAGGAAGGCAAAGGCAAACCCACACCAAACAAATCTTGCTGATAAAATCCCATTATAAGTTTGCTTTAGGGTTGCTGTAAATCCAAAATAACTTGAAAGCACACAACAACAACAGGTTAGAATACCAAGACAAAAGATATTTTAAGTTCATTGGGTTGGAGCCAGACTGACAGCACAATTTTAACTCACAAAGATGGCAGAGGGTGTCCTGGGCAGATGCTGGGTCAGCTGAAGCTGTGCTGAATACAAACTGCTCCTAGTCTAGAAATACAGAGAAACAGAGAACTGGTATAACTCAGCACGTCTCTCATTCTGTCCCTTTTCAACCAGTTTTTGCCTTTTCTGCTAGCTCATTTCTGAAATTAGGCAGCAGAAAGGGGTTTATGCCAGCATAAGGGTAGCTCAGACAGCATAATGCCATTTCAGCCAGTAGAAAATGTTTCTCCCTGTTACAGCTGCTGCATCTTTGGTTTAGTATTGTGTTGTCTATTGTCTGAATACAGAACCCCCTAAAACTCTCTGGAACAAATAAATCAAATTTAAGCCCCAGTGATGTCCAAAGGAACAACATGCAACTAACTAACTAAATCATCTTGACTCATACACTGAATGTCCTCCACTGGTTTTCTGTCTTTTTTCTTATTATGGATGATCTATTAAGGAATAAGAGATGGAATAGCTATACAGTGCTTTCTGATTGTTAGCTTGAGGAATACTCCATCTGAAAATATCCAGTCTAAGTGCATCAAAGACAGACGTAAAGAATCTCATGCATGTGTCTTGTCTATTATGTTAATTGTGGTTAAAATGTCTTCCCTAAGCCTTTGTTACAGGAAGTAAGAACTTTTAAGCTACTTTTTTGCAGTTTTTGCTTTGCATTTTGAAGATGGGAATGGACTGGGGGAGTAACATTTTAGTAACCTGCTTGTACACTTCTCATAGCTAATGGGGTCAAAATGGGTCATGTTTGCACGTTTTTATTTTCTTTGCTGGCATCTGCATTATATAAGCATTGGGAATCTGTCTTCTACTTGCTTCTCCTGGAGGGAGGGTTGAACACCAACGCATGGACTACATAGCTAGCCATAAGAAATTGTAATGCTGGTCATGGGATAGTCAGGTTACAATTAGTTGTTTAGGGGCCTACTTCTACTATTTGCTGTGAGAGATGCCAGGCGTCATCAGTAAAAGGGCTGGAATGCTTCTCTAGTATATACTATGTGCTGCATACCACCAATAAAGCATATAGCAGTAGTGTATGTCACTGTTTAGTACAGAACAATCTTGGGGATGCCTGGATCTACAGCCAGTTTCACCTCAAAATAGAACATTTATTGCAGAGCCAAGCATAACACTGAGAACCCCATTTCTATTTTTGGATATGTTTCAAACAAAGCCATGCAGCAGTCATTGGATGGAGTAAAATGGTCATTGTGGAAGCACTTCCAGGAATGCCAGCGTATTCTGAATGATAATAAGAGAAAAATCTCCCAGTCCAGGTCCCAACATGACAACTGTTCTATATCTATAAAGTCATAGACATGTACTTTTCATCATTTGTAACAGTGGAGGCTGTTCTTATGGGGACAATTTCCCTCAATTTTCTTCAACAGTGCATTTCAGCTTTGCATTGCAGCTAAAGTCAGAAAACTACCCTTTCATGGTGATGTTGTCATTGCATGCCTACAAGTCATTTCTGACTTATAGCGACCCTAAGGCAAACCTATTAAGGAATTTTCTGAGGATGAGAGAGAGTGTGGCTTGCCCAAGGTCATCCAGTGGATTTCCATGGTTGAGGGGGATTCAAACTTGGTCTCCAGAGTCATATTCCAGCAATCAAACCACTACACCATGCTGCCTCCTTTTCTATAGCAGAGGCAAATAATATGATGGGAACAGCTAGTGAAAACAAAATCTGTGCTGAACACAGTTAATAACTCTAACCCTAACATAAATATTTTCCAACACAACTATATTTACTTCTGTTCTATTTTTTCACTTCTACATCAGATGAGGGTACAAATGAAAACTATCACTAAGTGAACCCAAAACTGTGTACTATGTATGACATCTGACTGTCCTCTTTTCTACACAAATATTTCTCTTTCACAAAATAAGCCCAGGAGAGAGATCAGGGCCATTCTTGTCACAGGGAAGAAAGAGGAAGCTCTTTCAGTTTGTTCTTCCTTAGCACCCCCTTCCCCCATTTTGCTCTAGTGAGGGACCAGTTGTGTGTGCCCCACAACTTGTTCTATCCTTTCACGTGTGATGGAAGACACAATCCTGGCACCAATGCTGAAGTAAGATTCAACTGCAAATCCAACCAGCTGGGGTTAGGCACCATCTTAACCTTTGCTTCAAGAAGCAAACTATCTCTGGCCAGTCCTGATGGAGATTGATTGGTCAACAATATAACCCCCCCCCCAATTGTTTTGGTGAATACGCACAAACACATGGAAGTTGTGAGGAGTGGCAGATGTGGAAAAAAGTGAGAGTTATAGACCAGTAATTGTGACCAGAAACCTTTGTCAGAAGCAACGATAACAAAGGAGCGGAAGTCAGATTCTGAGGTGGCTCTCCAAAGCTCATTTCATCAGAATCACAGCCTTTTCTGTTGCAGAGAAGCACCCTGCAGCTTATCAAAGGAGGTAAGGTCAATGACACCACACAAATTCAAACTAAGCTTGAAAAAAGTCCTGCTGGTTCATGTGAAATTGTTAAACATAATGTCACTGAACCTCAAAACCACATTTTGTCTATGCCAGAGAGAGCCTGCCACCCTCCTCCGAGATATCTCCTCCTTGTTGGCAGAGCAAATATCAGTAGGTTACACAAGAAATTAAATTATTCATCTTGCTAGCTAAATGGAAGCTTTTAAGTGAAGCTCTCACCAAATTAAAAGCAAATAGTTTAAACAATAACTTGTTTTCATGTATGTTGGTTAAACTTAATGATAAGTGCAAAAACATGATCTACTTTAATGTGCAAGACTCATACTTATTTGGAACAATCACTGCATAAAATGTCAGTGTGTTTCTCCATTTTCCTCTAGGAAACACATTTCAGGATCTGAAGTATTCAAGGAAAAGCTAATTTACCAAGGAGGGTGACTGTGCTAGAAAACCACCATTTTAATTATATTTGTATTTAATTAAATTGTATTTAATTCTAATTGTATTCAATTTCTATATATTTAATTATAATTGTTATGATTGATTGATTCTTTATAGCCTACTTAATTATAATTAATTTTAACCCCTACTGTGCAGAAATACATAATCAAAACAATCCCAATAGATGGCCTCCCAGCTTCCATTTAAAAACCTCCAAAGAAGGAGACTCCATCAGTTTCCAAGACAGCATATTCCACTGCCGAGTTTGGAAATCACTACTGGAGGGTATGCATCTTCACTATTTGGATAATTGTTATATTAATGCAGGGGTGGGCAAAGTGCAGCCTCCCCCCAAGTCTGTTTTTTCAGCCTTTGGCCTCTCCATATTCCACTCTTTCCAAATCACTTTTGATGGCCAAATACAGTGCGTCCTTGCCTTATGCAGGGGATCTGTTTCTGACCCCTTCATGTAAGGCAAATAATGTGTATGCTCGAGCCTCATTGAAAATAATGGGCATTGTGCCTGATGTGTGGCACGGCATGCGCGCCATTGAAACTTCTGTCGTGTGGTTTTCAGCGTAAAAGGCAACCGCATATGACACGGGCGCACTGTACTTCTAGAAGCATCCAGGAGCATCAATTCACTTTTAAAATTCCCATGTAAATGCCCTTTTTCATAAACAAAGGTGGAATTTTGGCCACTTTTAGTCTGAATGGTGTGTGGATTTAGGGACATTTTTGATAGTTCACATGACCCCCAAAGCATATTATGGGCAAAAAATTGGCCCCTTGTCTGGACAACAAAAACTGAGCTCCATTGCTCCTCCTTCTGTTAATGCTATGTGAGTTTATTAGTAGTATTGTCTCTGCAGAAGCACTCTTATTTGAAAGCAAGTTCCATTGGCTACTGTCACTCTCTCATACATCTGCGTATATAATGAAGCAATACAGATGAGCAGCCACAATGCTAATAAGAAACTCAGCCCACAGATACATTTCATATGTGTTCTGAAGATAAGCAAAAGCATGGTACCTTCACACATAGCAGAAAGATTGTTAAGAACCTGGAGAAAAGTAAAAGGGAGGGATGCAGGTAGTTAAAAAAGTCCACTATATGCAAAGGCTGTTTGCTAGTGACAGGCAAAAGGCATGTCTGGAACCAAGATACCCATAGCTTAGCAGATAATGCAACATCCCTTGAGGGCATTGAATCTAAGTGAATCTGTATTTATAGCTCCCTAAGCAGTTGTGCTGAATTGGCTGTTTTATTATATAGTGATAGTGCTGAATAAGGACTCTTTAAGTTATGGCTCCAAGCATTTGCAGGTGCCTAACAGTTTATACAACAGCCAGTAAATACATAACGCATGCTAATGATAATGTTTGACTTGGACAAAAGGATCAGTGATGCATACTCATAGAGGACTGGCTTCAGAATTGGCCTATTCCAACTCAGAATTACTGTGGCTCTGAGAGACTGCAAAATTAGTCAAAGGGATTAATTTTCATACACAATGCAAGCTCAGCCATCTTTGGACAAAATGTTTCCATTCACTTCATTTCTCATTCATTTCAGCACAGGGTTTGCAGGAGATGTTCTTTGTCCATACCATCTCCTTCCTCTGTGGTGTCCTTTGCTGTGTCTTTTTTCAAAAAAAATCTTTCAATATTTCATTGGTTCAACTCCACCTTGTCACCTAAGGACCTAATCATTATTTTGTTGATACTTGTGCACTGGAAATTAGCCAACACTAGAAGACTTTGGAAGGATTTTCTCTGGATAAGCAGATTATGAACAATGACTATCTAAACGCATCTAAAAAAGACTGAAAGTTTTACTCCAGTATTGTATCTGGTATAGTATTTCATTTGCTTGCATTGCACATGAAAAATCATGCTGGAGTCCTCCTGCATCATAGGTTAGTTTCTGGATAAACTGGTTCTAATGTGTTATCCCAGTTTGGAAATGCTGACTGTCATTCCTTGGGTTCTGACATGAGTTTTAAATAATTTTTCTTCTCTTTTCAATAAAAAAAGCTACAACACCTACTAAAAGAAAAGAAAAACTTGTTCGTCCTTACTCTGTTGTCAACTGATTGATTTAATTTAAATATGAGTCAATTTGTTTTCACCTCAAGGCATGGTTGTCCTCGCTTGCCCACCCTGTTCCTTATATACAGAGTTCCTCCCTAAATTTCTGAGGCTATTAAATATAGCCCTGTTTTTCTTATCAATATATGAATAATGTGGTTTGGAAAATGTTACACTAAAATTTCCTAGACTCAACAAGAACAAATAAGAAACACACTCCAGCTACAACATTATGACTCACTTGTATGAGCCAAACTTACCAAAAGTTTAGAAGTGTTTGAATGAATGCTGACCCTCCCCCCAATACTGATCAGATATCTTATTGCTGAAAACACCTTTGTGATCCATCTAAAATTACACTGAGTCTTCTTATGGCCCTAACATTATGTGCCCCCTCCCATTTTTTTTCTTGCCCCTACTCCAATACTGTTCTTTGTCGTCAAGAAATATAAGAAGTCACACTCTAAGGAGGATTACAAGGCAAGGTTGGGAAGCAAGAAGTGCTTTCAATTGGATTATATATCACTCAGGCCATTGCTATTGTCATGTGGCTTTCACAATCGCAATTCATTCATCAAATACGGTTTGGGTATCCATCTTTCTAAAAGAATAGTTGATTTCTCTATGAAACAAGAGCAAGAATCATATTTCTAGTCACCAGCCTGATTCAACCTGTTCTATTCATTAAGATTTTAATGGATTATGTAAGATCAAGTCAAGGAAATTCACATGCCATCACATTAATACTGTAAGATGTTCTTTGGCAGCTTATCTTAGTCTGCAGGACTGTCAGCATGCAGGGCTGTCCAGCTGAAAATTAAGTCTCATGATCAGAGAACAATGAAAATTTCAGAAATCCAAGAAGGAAGGGGGGCGGGTTGAAAAGAGATTCGTTCAGTTGTAATTTGTGGAGTATAGGGCTACTTTATTCTTGATCAAGTCATAGAATCATAGAATCTTAGAGCTGGACGAGGCCACAAAGGCTATATAGTCCAATCTGCTACCATATAGAAATACAAACTGAAGCATTCCTGAGAGATGTCAATCCAACCTCCTTTTAAAGACTTCCAAAGATGGGGATTCCAGCCCAATCTGAACAGATATTACAATAAATAAGTTTTCCCCCCTAATATTTCGGTAGAGTCTCTTTCCTTGTAATTTGAATCCACTGCTTTGTGTTCTACTCTTTGAAACAGCAAAAGACAAGTCTGCTCCATTTTTTACAGATATTTAAAGATAGCTATCATATCACCTCTCAGTCATTTCTTCACCAAGCTAAAAATATACAGCTCCCTCAGTAGTTTCTCATATGGTTTGGTTTCCAGACCTTTGATACTCTTGGCTGTTCTTCTATAGATACAGTCCAGCTTGTTGATATCCTTCTTGAACTGTGGTGACTCTCTGTGAATTAAATTCCACTTTAAAGTAAATTGTTCTTATGGTGCAGGGAACATGATCTTTCCGTCATTTATTTTATGGCACAGAGATCTGTATCAGATATGCACTATGCAATTATAATTTTAAATATGGTGATGTCACTGACTCTGATGGCTGAGCAGCATCCACAGGCACATTATTAAGCCATACCCAATGGGTGACCTTGGGCAAGTCACAGTCTCTCAACCTCCTCAGGGAAATGCAATGGAAAACCTGCTCTGAACAAATCTTGCCAAGAAAACCCCATGATAGGTTCACCTTAAGAAACAATTTAAAAGCAACCACAACTCTGCTTTAAATACCATCATTCATGTCTATGGGTGCTTTATATCTTGGCCACACTGCAGTATAACTAAAGCATTTATGGTACTGGAACTGGGTGATTCTGATGTCAATGGGGCAGTAAACCCACATAGGATTTTAGTCAAAATTTTAAAGGGGCTACTCAATATGGTGACCTATGGAAAGGATAGGGTTCAGACCTTTGGTAGTTTCTTTAACATTCAGTCTAAAAACTGAGTCAGCCCACTGACACAGCCATTCCTCCCCTATTTAGGTGGGGAAAAGAACTCTCCTGCTTTTCTAGTGATAAAATAACAAAGATTACAATCCTAGATATACATGTTTGGTAATAAGCCTCAGTGAATTCAGTGGGGCTTACTTCTGAGTAAACATACATATACACATGTTGTTAATCAGCTAACAAGAATGAACTCATGCCTTGACGGTTGTGATGCACATGTACTCTAAATGGGGCTTCTAACAAACTGAAGCTGATGCAAAATGTGGCAGCCAGATTGTGATTGGGTACACACTTCACAAATAGTGTAACACAGATTTTGAAACTACTGAACGGGCTTCCAGTTTGCTTCCAAATTCAGTTCAAGATGCAGCGAGTTTCTTTCTATAAAGCCAAAAATAGCACGATTTGTGGAAACCATGTCAGAAGAATCTTCCCATAATCTCTAGTCCTCACTAGAGCACATGTTCATACTCTTAAACAGGTGAGATTGGTGGGTATGTGAGACAAAGGGGACCACCCGACTCACCCAGGCTGGTCCCGTTGCCAAGGGGGGGGTCGCAGTGGTCGTCCTCCTGGTGTGGCAGGGCGGCACTGGGGCCCGCCATGGCGGCGGCGCCTTTGTCCTGCCCTCGTGGGGCCAGGACTACTGCTCCCAGACCCTTCTGGGAGCAGAAATGGGGCGCCGCGCGCCCAGGCTGCTTCCGGGGCTGGGAACTACAGCTCTCAGCCTCCCCTGCGGCTGGAAGCGGCTCGGATTGGCGGCTGGCCCGGGCGCCCGGGGCCTGATTGGCCAGGAGGCGGGTCCAGCCCGGTTCCTGGCCAACCATTGGCTGTTGGCACCTACAAAGGCCCAGGCCGCCTGGGCCTCGGCGCCATTTTTTGAACAGGCTCCCCACCCACCTCTCCCTATGTTGCTGCTCTTTGTCACAACTTCCAGTTGGGGGCGGTAGCATAGGTCATGGATCTGAATGGGCGTGGTTTCCGATGCTGCAGAGCATGGAATCGGGAGTCCCCCGGGGACCTGGGGGTGCTGAGGGCTAGCAATGTCGCCAGTGCAGGGGCAGCATCGATTCTGCGCTCCCGGTGACATGGGGCGAAGATGCGCCCAGGCGCATAGCCGGCAGCGGCTAAGTGGTGAGCTGAAGTCGGGCCGGTTCCCCCTCTGTCATCCCGAATGCCTGGGCGAAGCCAGGCAAGTGGGTCATCGACCAACGTGGGTTGGTGGATGTCAGATCCAGACCTCATGCTTTTGGCCAACCCTCATGTGAGGTCTTATATGCAAAATAAAGTTGTGGCCTTTTGTCCACCCTACAACACCCTTCCTCTGCAATGACATAATAAATCTGTGATGGGGGGAGGGTGAGGGAAAGCAAGACAACAAACATCAGAAGGTAAAAAGTAATGGTAAATATGATGGAGCATGCAAACATGGGCAGTTACTCTCACTTAAGATTCATGGTTATTCTCACTTAGGATTCATATTGTTTCCACTGAATTGCATGTACTTCTTTTTCCCAGGGTTTTGGATCTCATTCTTTATACCCTTGTCTTTAATTTAGCCACTCAAAAACACCAGACCTTTACCCCACTTGTCATAAAAATGCTTCCATTGAATGTCATTTTAAGTAATGAGCTTTGGCATTACACTACCAGTAAAGTATTCACCGACCGGCTAAGGAATTAAGGGTTAGGCATGGATTGTGCTCCTAGACAAATCTCCCAGACTCTTTTAGTTTGAAACTGGCATCATAAGGTGATTTTTTAAAAATATCTCCCTCAAAAATAATAATGTGAAATTGTTACCCACAGTGCCATTTAAAAGCGATAATGCATTTTCAGTTACAAAGGGCTTTGCTGAGATCTCCTGAGAAGAATGAATAAAGATGGGTATTTCAATTTTTTATGAGATTTTTTTTTGTCTTGAGTTTAAGCCAGCAGCATGCAGGCTCTCATCGGCTAGTGAAATATGTGCAAATCTGGAGTGGAAGCAAAGCAGCCAATCTTCTCAAAAGGGAATAAAACTAAGTTATTTCTCTGCAAAACCTATCAATGTCAGAAATGCCAAGGATGAGCAAGAGACAGGTGGTTGCAGAGGGGTTTTTTATTCTCAGAAGAATAAGAGGTTAGAAGCAAATATGCCTGCCCTTTTGACAATAAAAAATGGGAAATGTCTGTATGGCCTAATGAAATAAATGGCTACTTGATAAATGTAAGGAACAAATTTGCAGCATTGGGCTAATGTTTCTGTTACAAGCTGGTGAATCAGTCACCTGTCATCTCTTGAATTCAAGAAACTGAAAGAGGTTTCTGATATGATGATGCTTCAGTACTTGTGTTTTAGGCTGCATCTGCACTGCAGAAAGAATCCAGTTCAGCACTGTGTTAACTGCCACAGCTCATTTCTATGGAATCCTAGAATTTGTAGTTTGTTGTGGCACCAGAGCTCTCTGACAGAAGCAGATAAATCTCTTACAAAAGTACACATCCCAGAATTTCATAGCATTGAGCCATAGCAATTAAAGTGGTGTCAAACTGCATTATTTCTATAGTGCAGATTAGCCGTGCAACAGTCTCTGGCCACAGATACAAGATCTTTGAATGGATCACATATTGGTGTCTTCATGTTGACAACCTTGGAATAAATGGCCAGGGTGAAATATGCATTGCCAAGTCTTGAACACTGGGGTGGTTACAAGGCAAGTCTCTCCCCCCCCCCCCCTTCAGAAATTTCCTTTGCCTAAATCTTACCTTCCACATGAACTGATGGAGAAAGCACATCATGGAGGGATGTTCTTTGGGCCTTCATCAGACCAAAAATGTTGCCAAAAGCAAAAGGAAGTGCTCAGTAACAAACAAAAAAGCCAAAATAAAACAAGAAAAATCTCTTGAAACTGTTTCTGAGACTTTATCAAAAAGAAGAAGAAGAAGAAAAAGTTCAGGAACCCATGCTGTCAGGAGAAAGAGTCTTTGCATGAATTGCTGATGCATTTTGCGAAAGAATTCTCTTTTTTCATGAGCTAGATCTCTTAAAGAAGCAACTGGCATAAGAATTTCCCCATTGCTTTCTTACTACAGTATCTGGTTTAAGAAAGTCCTGAAGAGTCAACCTCTTCTTCTTACACATACACACTTGCTCCTGGTGGTGGTGGTGGTGGTACAGTAGCTCCCAAACTTTGGCCCTCCTGGTGTTTTGGACTTCCAACTCCCAGAAGCTCTAGCCATCTTGGTGAAAAATCAGGAATTCTGGGAACTGAAGTCCAAAACACCTGGAAGACCAAAGTTTGGGACCCAATAATAGGAGAAACTGAAGGGAAGGAGAGAAGAACTTGCAACAGAAGGGACAATTTGGGAGTTGGGCGAGAAGACAAGAGATTTGGCTGCCATAAAGAATGAGTGCTACAAAAGTGTTATGGAAGGCAAGAAGGACAAATCAGTCAAAATCCAAAAGAAATTATCATAGCAAAGAACAAAACATACAGTGTTTTATCATAGTTAAGAACAAAACATACAGTTTAAATGTTTTCATATTGTAATTATTTAATTCTGTTTTAATGTAACACTTTTCTATGCTTTTAATTGTACTCTTTTAATCTTGTAAACTGCTCCAAGTCCCAGTTTTTGGGAAAGGGCAGGACAACAACAACAATAGCAGCACAACAATAAAGTATGTTGTTGTTGTTGTTGTTGTTGTTATTATTATTATTATTATTATTAACCTTTATTTATGAAGCGCTGTAAATTTACACAGCGCTGTACATGCAATCTTTTTAGTTAGACGGCTCCCTGCCCTCAGGCTTACAATCTAAAAAGACATGACACAGAAGGAGAAGGGAGTGGTGGAGGGAATGGGTAAGAGGTCCAGCAGTTCCTCTCAACCTCCGAGGCCTGGACCAAGGCAGATGGACTGGAGGGAGGGCTTGGCTTCAAAATGGAAGGTTAATCATTATCCAGGGAAAATACATACTCACAGGTAGGATAATACATAAACAGAACATAGCAATACAGGAAATGGATCGATAAACAGCCAACAACAGAAGATCAGATAGTAAGCGACAATTATGCGATGCCTGGGAAGGCTTCTCTGAATAGGATGGTTTTAAACTCCGTTTTGAAGCTGGTTAAAGAAGTGATGGCTCTTGCTTGTGGAGGAAGAAGGTTCCAGGAGTGAGGGGCAGCAAGTGAAAAGGGGCGAATCCGGGATGGGGCAGAGGAAATCCTGGGCTGGGACAGGAACCCTTGACTACCAGAACGGAGGGCCCTGGTGGGAAGGTGAGGAGAAAGAAGGTCTGATAAGTAAGGAGGGGCCAGTCCATGGAGGGCTTTGAATGTCGACAGCAGGAGCTTATACTGAATGCGGAAAGGGAGAGGGGGCCAGTGAAGGGATGCCAACACAGGAGAGATGTGGTCAGAGCGGTGGGTGGAAGTGATAATGCGTGCAGCTGAATGCTGGACAGAGATTAAAGGACGGAGGTGAGAAAAAGGAAGCCCAGCCAGAGGACGTTACAGTAATCAAGTCGTGAGATCACTAGGGCATGGACCAGGATCTTGGCAGTAGAGGCGGAGAGATATGGCCGGATTTTGGCAATATTGTACAAAAAGAATCTACAAGCCTTGGCTGTGGTCTGGATCTGAGGGATACACGACAGAGAAGAGTCAAAGATAAAGCCAAGACTGCGGGCTTGCTGGACTGGTTGAATGGAAATGTTGTCCACAGAGACAGAAAAGGAGAGTTGAAGGTTGGGCTTAGGAGGAAAGACAAGAAGCTGTTTTTAGACATTTGTCCTCATGAAATTATAGTCAAATGAGGAGAGTAAGGGTGTGTTCTCTGATCCTTTTCCCTTTGTTGCACCAGCCTGTTCTTGCTTGTTTGAAGTAAACTGGCATAATTGTGGGTGTCATATGAATTGTGGGAGGGGAAAATGGAGAACTAAATAGCCCCTACACCTTCTTTCCTTAAATCTATGAATCTAAGCTTTTTCTCTCAGTCTGTTGAGATAACCTCCCTCTTCCCCAAGGAAGATAATCAGTTTTCTTTCTTCTCTTTGTCTGAGATAGGACTCCAAACTAAATAATGCTGGCTACTTCCACAGATAAGGGCCAGCTTTAGGAACTCTTGTTACCAAGTAGAGCTTAATTTTTTGAGTTTAACTCCCTTATTGTCCCTGGACAGATTTCTTGATACAATAAATGTAAGTTTTCTTTTTAGTGAATTTTACTTTTTACTTGCTAGACCATCCAAAACAATTACTTTCATTTGTTCCATAAGCTCAGTTGCAAGAGCCGGTTGCATTTTGCATCGTATAAATGCCAAATGTTCCTATACCACTAATTTTGATGTCGGGGACGGGGAGGCAAAGGACTAAACAAGAAAATAGCTGTACATGTTACATATTCTGTTAGGACAAGCTTCACCATCAAGCAGAGTGAGGTGGTTGGTTCATATGGCAGAAGCTAGGAGGTGTGTATAGAGGAGACAGTGGCAGCAACAACAGTTATCTGTCTGTTTCTCCTCTGCTGGAGGACAGAAACCTGCTTTGAACCCTCAAAGACAGTTGTTACTTTCAAGTAAAATATAAATGCCAGTCCAGTCACCTTTTCCTGGTGGAATTGTGGAGGAGGTGGGCATCATCTTGATCTCAGGCAAATATACTTCCCAATATGGATTGCACTACCAATACTCCCTGTCTGATTTAGAACCCTGCATTATCTTCCTTTGAAAACCATTTAGAAGGTTCACATCTGTAGAACATGACATCCTTGCTTTCAAACTTTTCCTCCTCCAATGTGTGGAAGACAGCAAGACTGGACCAATGGGGGGTGCAACAGACAGAGGAAGATCCACTCTTTCCCTCATGATTGTAAACACACGAACAGGGCTCTTGTGACTAAGAAAGAGAGAGAGAGAGAGGAAAGGAAAGAGAAGGAAGGAAGGAAGGAAGGAAGGAAGGAAGGAAGAAAGAAAGAAAGAAAGGATGTTCCACACAAGGAAGAACTGTATTTTGCAGAATCCATGGTGAAAGTCCAAGTGTATTCTGGTGATTTTCTTTAAAAGCTTGAAAAGAATGAGCTCTAAATGAGTCAAAATAGGGGGAGTTAGATTTTAAAAGCAGCTATCCACAGTGGTGAAATGACATGTTTGTGAGATGGGATTCAGAACATTGGGTAGCTCCAGAGTTTGCACTAAAATTTAGAGTGGATTCACCACTCCACTAACATGGTCACCACTAGCTGCCACTGGCTTGATTCACCTGAATTTTCTTCCACCGCAAAAAGGAAGGACAGATCATCTATACAGGGACAGCATAGATAAAAAGCTCTTAAAGAACGTGATAGAGGAAGAGAGTACACATGTTATGCCTTTTTCCTGCATCACAGAAAGTGACTCTGAAAGTGATCCAGACTATGGCCTGTTACAGACAGCCAAAATAAAGCTGCTTCGAGTCACAGTGGAGATATGGTGTTTCAATGATGCATGTGTCCTAAGAATCCAATAGTTGCACCAAAGCCACGCTCCAGCCCTAAGGACTGGAGCGTGGCTTTGGTGTGGCTTCTGGACTCTTAGGATGCATGCATCATTGAAACACCATACTTCCGCTGTGACTTGAAGCAGCTTTATTTTGGCTGTCTGTAACAGGCCTATGAAATTGAATTAAAACATTACACAGGTCTTCACAGCCCTCAGGCATCTTGGTACCAACTTCTTATAAAATCTGCAATGCCACCTATGTCCCATTGCTTCGCCATGATCAAAGCTTATGTTTTCCTTTAAGGAAAGAATGCATGTCTGCCATTTCCAGTTCAAATCTCACTTCCATTATGAATTTACTAGGCAGGCTGCTGGTGGCCAAGGCTGGCTTTGTTGTTGTGTGCTTTCAGGTCATTTCCAACTAAAGTGAACCTGTCATGGGGTTTTCTTAGCAAGATTTGTTCAGAGGGGGTTGCCTCTGCCTTCCTCTGAGGCTGTGAGAGTGTGACTGCCCTAAAATCACCCCATGGATTATCATGGCTGAGCAGGGATTTAAATCCTAGTCTCCAGACTCATAGTCCAGTGCTCAAATCGTACAGGCTTTGCCACCCAATATTTTCTCAGATTTACCACCTCTGAGTATTCCTTGCCTAAGAAAACCCTATGAAATCCATGGGATCACCATAAGTCAACAAGTGACTTGAAGGCATATGCACACACACACACACACACACACACACACACACAAACACACAAAGAGTTCAGTGTGATTCATTTTAAAGTAACTGTGCATATAGGGTTACAGCTCTGAGCACTAATATTAACTAAACAACCCAGAATCTTCTGAAAAGGAGGTGCATATTTACAGGAAATGTAAGCAGAGCAGCACTGGAGAATTTAAACATAATAAGTACTAAACCAAAGTGAACAAGCCATGAAGGATTTAAACTATTGATTTTTATTACTCTTCCATCTTATAGAGGAGTGTAGATTTTGTCCCTGTTCTGGCCGCTTCACTTTATTACATGTATTTTCAAATCCATTGGCACTTGCAAATCAGTAAGTTGAAATATAAATCTAGAAGTGGCAAGTAGTTTTTACCTATTTTACTAACAATAATTGTTGACTTTGGTCATATTAGGACATTGAAAGGCTTTGCTTAAAGTAAAAACTTACGTTTCTGGAGCTGAATTTTCCTTATTACTTCCTTGATAAGTTACTCTGAGTCGGAAAGATAGCCGTAGCAAATACAATTCTATACTGCTTATCAGTGAACTCAGCACTCCCTCTCAGTGGTTTACAATCTGTAAGCCAATTGCCCCCAACAAGCTGGGTACTCATTTTACTTGCCTACAAAAGGATGGAAGGCTGACTTTGGAGCCCTCCTCTAGGATTGAACCTATAATGTTGTGGCGGCAGTACCAGCATTTAACCACTGTGCCACCAGGGCACCTTGGGGCAGCCTGCTAAAGTCTTTTAGTTGACTTATAAGTCAGATGATGGAAAAGTTGTTGTTTTTTAAACAAAAACAGTTTTGAAGATAAAGCTTAACTCTTTCACCCCCTCATCGATCAACACATTCCTATCTTTGCTTGATCAGGGGAGTTCTTTTGTCCATGTTAGAAATCTGAATACAGAAAGAAGAGTTAGTACTCCAATATGAATAAGAATGACCAGACTTTGAATGGCAGCTTTCAAAATAAAGCAGAGACAGAAATGGCTCAGAAGAGTTGATTCAAGACAGTAACCGTTTGAAAGGATGAAACGAGAGGTCCTCTGGGCAGGAGACTAAATAATTTCTTCCACTAAAAGGTTTCTTTTTTTAATTCAATTTGAACTCAGTCTGCTGATCCTACTCCTCCAGCTACAACTGCAAGGAAAAGATACTGAGTTCATTATCATGAGCCTAAATGGTCTGTCAGACTTCTTGACCAGATACTCACTGCCCTATTCCATTTAGGCTCCATTTCTTATAGTTGTGACTGAGCCAACCCCAAAAAAAAAAGGCCCTGCTGTTAAGTAAATAAGACAGAAGACTCCTACCTTGCTCTTGGATACTCAGACTTTCTCCATGTCCTCTGTCCCTGCCACATTTCTGTTTCCTGTCTATATATTAGCTTCCTACCTGGAGAGATTTAATTAATGTCGGTAATGATTTCTGACATCTTCAAATGAATAGTACTTGAAAAGCCTAGTGGCTGGACTGATATCTATATTCAAGTAATGTCCTGCAGCGAAGAGCGTATGCCTGCAAGTCAGTTTTGATTGTATCAATGGGACTTAATTTCATGTGAATATGTTTATGACTGAAATGTTAATCCCAAACCTCTGAACCAATAATAATACATTGTGTAGGGTTTGAAAAAGTAAATTTTGGGGACTACAACCCCCCCCCCCATGCCACCAGTCAACATGGTCATTGGCTTGGATATGTCAGAGAGCAGGGTTCCCAGATTTGACAGCATGCTCTGAACTACTGTGGTTGATGCTTGGGGTTCAGATTTAATGACATCAGCAGGGACTATCCACAGTTCTCAGATTTGGGCCTTGAAATATCAGGGCCTTGGATGCCAGGGAGTTGGAGGGGGGGGAAACACCATAGAATGCTGGAAAATAAGAGGTATACTCCAGTGTTCTTGTGGGGAAAGAACACTTGCATTGTATTTCCACTGTAACTTTATGTCCCATTCTCTTACACCATGACACGATTAAATGTGTACTGCAAAAATATACAAAGTGTGACCTCTTTGTACATATTTGAGGAATGTATGAGTTGTCTATAGTTATGCAATGTATCCTTCTTGAGCAAAATAAAATGTTAAAAATCCAGTGAAAGAATTCTGGACATTTTAAGAGTTTATGTACAGCATACATTTTCAAAAGAACCATATTGGGAGCCATTTCAGAATATTTTATGAATAGAAATATGTTTTATTGGCTTTTTGGTTCTGTATCAAAATTGACTTTTTTTGGTTTAATAATCTTACATAGTACATTTGCATAGAGGACACATCCTTGGACAAGCTACTTAACAGTAACTTGGCTGAAACAGGAACAGTGTACCAATAAAATCCATTGCAGCAGTTCTTTAAGAAGGCATGGAGCATTGCTGAATTTCAAACACAAAAGGTACAAGATAACCAAACAAGGATGTTGTGTTTCCCAGCCTGAAACTCATTATCCCTTCTGTTTCACAACCTCAGTTACAGGTTTGTGAAAGATGGCTGACACCTTTGTTATGCCCAAAGATGCCTTCTCCAGTGTGATATAATAATAATAATAATAATAATAATAATAATAATAATAATAATAATAAATTTATTTATTTATTTGTATCCCGCCTCTCCCTGTTTTGGATCGAGGTGGGTAACAACAAACATAAGAACAATAAAAATAGAACATAACAAATCACAAATAAAAAACATAGCAAAGTATATAACATCCAATTCCCTATCCCCCTCCCACCATAAAATAGCATTAAAAACAATAATTCCCAACTGGAGAGCAAATATTCCGAGGAGGTCAATTTGGGAATGCCTGCCAAAAGAGATCCATTTTTACTGCCTTTTAAAAGGCCTTCAAAGATGTTATATGGTGGATCTCCTCCGGCAGGTCATTCCAGACTTTTCTAAAGATGATACAAAGAACAGATTCTTAGACGACTACTGGATACACAGGCTCAATTAAATCTTTTCAAAGCAGAATGGGGGCACATAACCATTTACTCTTTTGTCACTTTAATTTATTCTTCATCTATAGAGTTTGCTCCATGTGCATATCTACAACCTAACATTATCTCCAACAAATTTGCAAATATTAAGTAATTTTATGAGTTTAGTAATTAAACTGTAGAACCATTTCTGAACGAAATGTTAAGATACAATCTAAAGTGTCAGAAGTTGCATGAAAATACAATCCACAGCAAAGAATATAATTCAACTCAATTTATTATTCCTGTGCATTTAAACAAAAAAAATTGCCCTTTCACATAGAATTGGAAACATACATAAACAGTTTCCCGTGTGTGTGTGTGTGTGTGGGCGTGCATGGGGGGGGGTGGGGGAGGAGATTGGGCTTAAAATATTTATTTAGTTCTGCCTGGTATTCACTTTTCCCAAAGGAAGTTTGTAGCATGGCATATTGTTAACAATTCATTCTAAATATGTCCAGAAGGAAGAAAAAGTCTATATTTTGTACATTGAAACTCAAAGAAAAACTGAAATTTAGTCTACAAATACAAAACTGCCCTCAAGTAGTTAGTACCTGATGTACCTCAAAACATATAGTACTGTGACTTTGATGAATATAGATGTTCTTGGGGGTTTTTCCCCAGCACAGAATCATGGTTTAAAGTGGATATTTTAGCAGTTAAAAATATTCTGCTACTGTTAAGCAGTGGTAGTGTGAATGCAAAACACAGATTAATGCATTGCACTATAATTAAGATGACAAAATCCTACACATGCACAGCCAGCCAACATGGCATAGTAGTTTGATTATTGGACTAGGATTCCAGGATACCGAGGTTTTGATCCCCACTCAAACATGGAATTCCACTAGGTCACCTTGGGCAAGGGCAAGTCACACTACCTCAGCCTCAGGAGGCAATGGCAAACCTCCTCTGAATAAAGTTTGCCAAGAAACCCCCATGAAAGTTCACCACCATAATTCAAACACAACTTGAAGATGTACAACAACATATCCATAACATTGTAGCACCTGAGACACAAATGGCACCTATGGACAAACTGAACACGTGAACACCTCTTTGGTACTGATCCATATGCATCCATCTGGGAAATGTACTGCAACTTAGATGCATCTGTGAACAGACTCTTTGGTCCAGTTCAACTTACTGGGTTGGATATTCTATTTTTGTAATGGAATGGGTTCACACATACACAACATAATGGTGCAGAACTTTGAGGGAAATGTCCAGGGATCCATTCAACAAAATGAGCATGAAACTTTTCAAACATAGGACTGGCTTACCATATTTTGACTGAAGGAAAATGATACACATTGTCATCTAAAAGAAGGGAGAATAACAGTCCAGAGTCTAAAATTACCTAACTACTGATGCAATACCTTCCACTATGCTTCTCGTAAAATATTGTGTGGTGGTAATTCTTATTGGTATAGAATCTTGTATTGTACAATTCCTTCACCTCAACAAAATGCATAGGCAGAGGTAAAGTCCTAACAATAACTTGTACAACATATTAATAGCACTCTTATTGTCAGAAGCAACTGACCATCAAATCTTTACTACCCTTTGCACCACTATTCTAAAAAAAGGATTATCAGCACAGCTTACAAACACCCTGTCCCCAAACATAAGAAGTAAGCCAAGACTATTGTGCTAAAATAAGAAGATTGCAGGTCAAGATGACCACATTATGAAAGATAAATAAGTACAAAATTGGAGCTGCAAATGTACAGGCACATTTATATGGTCTCATTTAAGCACCACTTTTTCAGATTAACCCATTATACAAGTTTCCCACCGTAATCCTTTTAGATTTACCTGTTGTAAAGCATTCTCACCTTGGCCCTTGTCTAGGATGGTATCTAGATAAAGCTTATATTTCACATTGATACACCAACCCATTCCTAATTTTTGCTTCTCCTCCCACTATATTCTTCTTGAACACCAGTCGCCAAAGATACACAACTGTTCTGGAAATAGATTTTAGCAGTTTACTTGAAGTTTTAAAAATAAACATTAGGTACTATGCAAACCATCTGTCTGACTTCATTGGCCCTACGAGATCCATTTAAGAGTGCTACATATTCTTACCCGCCATCTACTGGCTGATTTTATATTCATTGTCTACCAAACACACCCTTCTTGTAATACTCCTGCAAACCAAACAATAGTTCTATTTACTAGCAAGAACTCCTCACCTTAATGTGAGTGCTATTTCTGTCTTCCCTCTTCACATTTTAAGGTTAATTTATTGGATAAAAATGCTGCCCTATAAACTTGCATAACCTATATACCACTGAATTTATTCTCGTTGATTCCCAGGCTGAATGAAAAATGCACAGTGAAGAACACTAAACTGCTGATCTCCACAAGCCTTCTCTCTCTAACATCCAAAATAACCTCCTCCATGGAGGTGTGATTTTTCCCCCTGAAGAATCATATAAATTCGGGTTCTGCTACCATTGGATACTCACATGAAAAACCCACTTCATACTGCAGATTTTTTTTCATGGTACTAGACTGATATGATTCCTCTCCTATGCTGTCTTACTACTGAAGGCATGGAACATGTATCAGAATGTATTTTAGTGATTAAAAGCTGTTGTTCAAGAATTCTGCTCATGTGAATTGGGATAAATGACAGTGAACTTATAGAAGATCAAGATTCATCTCCCACCAAAAATCACCTGTTGTGATTTTAAGAGTTCACAGATGTTACTGGAGGGACCATAGCTCAAGAGCAGAGCACATACTTTTCATGAAGAAGGTTATAGTTTCATTGGCACTTGTTCCTTAAAGGTATCATGTAGTAGGTGATAAAGACCTTTGAGATCTGTTGCCAATGGGATAGACTGCCTTGGGCAAGGTAGAAGCAAAACAGACTTCCGTGAAGGATCGGCTTGCTGCCACCCCTTTGAGTGCCAGATCAGGGCTGTGGCAACTGCATGCTGCAGCCCTGATCTGGCATTTTTCAGGGTCAAAAAGAAGTGGCAAAATGCTTCTTCTTTTTGGCCTGGAAAAAGGGCACTTTTTGGTGTGCCGCATGTGAACACTGTGCCAATGGAGCATTGTAATGCTGCCTACCATGCGGTCAGGCAGGCAGTGTGATGCTGGCTTGGGAGTGGCACCGGGGTTAAGTCATCCAAATGCCCCCATGCCACCTCCAAGCCACCGCTTACTGACAGTTTGTACAGCCCCATAGTTGTCTGACTTGGTTAAGAGCTTTCCCATAACCAAATAAGTAATTTATGGTGCAATACATACTGGCAACAAGCGGTGTACCGGCACTGATTTTAGAGCTAGGGACCCCTTTTCTCTCTATTCTGCTGTTCACATGCTCAGTATAGGATACAAGGGGCAGCTGCTGTTTAAGTTGCCTGTTGTAGGCAGACACACACTAGCTACTCTAGCATCAGCTACAGTAGATCCCATTCTTTCCAGCTCAAGTTTTATTGTATTGTTTACTGCAGAAATGCTGCTGCAACCCAACACCAAAAATATGTGTTTTTCCAATCCTCCATCCTTCCAATGCTGAGGTGGTTTTAAAAAGTCTAACAAAGAAGAAAATAAGGAGGATAAGCGAGGAGGAGGGAGTGGGTGTAAAGACTAAGGAGCTTCTTTGTCTGAGCCTTTGGTAACTGTGGTATGCCTGTATATGTTTAGCCCTTTTATGAGGATTTCATAAGAAATGTGAATGCCTTCTTGTGAATCTCCAGTAATTAAAAAGGATAGGATTTTGAAGACCTCAGCTGAAGAGATGAGTAAATACAGTGGTTAAACCATAATTAGGGAAGAAAAGTCATGCCCAGTTTTTAAAAAGATACACAGTCAAGCGACAGAGCTTAAAATGGAAGAGGATGTAGCATTGCAGAGACCAACTGCAACTTTAATTCACGTAATCTAGCTGAGTAAACACAACCTGAAACCAAGTTGCAGTTGGTCTCTGCAGTGCTCCATGTGCTCCTCTTTCATGTTTCTGGCCAAGTTTTCCTTTCTTCTGTATATAGTAATGTACTTTCCTTCCATTTTTATTTGTGTTGTAATTTATTAACATGTTGGCTCCCCAACACCACATTTCTACTCTTGCTTGATGGCATCATTTTCCTGTTCTCACTTTGATGCAACTGATCATATACATGCCTATCTTCTGAATTTAATCAACTCTTTTATTTTGACTTATTGTCTGTTTTGATGTAGTGGTTTGAGTGTGGGACTAGGACTCTGGAGACCAGGGTTCAAATCCCTGATCAACCTTGGAAACCCATTGGGTGACCTTAGGCAAGTCATACGCTCTCATTCTCAGAGAAAAACATTGGCAAGCCTCCTGTGGGGGGGGGGGGACCCATGTTGGCTTTCTCTTGTTGTTGTTGTTGTTGTTGTTGTTGTTGTTGTGTGCCTTCGAGTCTTTTCCAATTTATGGTGACACTAAGGTTCGCTTTAGGGTCATCCTAACTTGAGGGCACACAACACAGTCTGTTTGGGGCATTGCCTGTTATTTGTGGTCCCCTGCTGTGGTTTTTGGTGTTTGAAACACTTCCCTTGTGTTTGGATGTTGGTTTCACATCGGCCATGACCCAAAACACCTCTGATTTTTGTTTTGTTGAGTTGCCTGGCTCTGTGGGTTTCTAAATAAATATAGAGTCACTAGCAATCAAAAAGGCAGGCAAAAAATGACAAGTGTTTTGACAGCAGTCATAACACTTTGAGGTATTTTTAGCATATTTCTGAGTCGTATTAGCTTAACCTGTAATAGAATATAAATGAGCCCATATGGCAGAGATGTAATTATATTCCATGTGAGAAATCCCTGTAGTAGATTTTTTTAAGGAGGGGGAACTCCCTCCATGTGCTTTCTTGAGGGCACGATTTACACATGATTACCTACTCATTTGCATCAAGAAGAAGAATACAATGCTAACAACACAGTAATGAAAAGGGCAAGCAAAAGACTGGAGATCCCCGGGGCTGCTGATCCTTCTGACTGACATCCAGTTAAGAACAGAGAAATTTGTACCCGTAGGGAGTACATTTTACGAAGCAATCTTTGATTATGCAGGCGCAGTAATCATGAGTCTTAATTATTATTACTGCGAGTGAATGGGCTACAAATCTCCGGGGAGCATCTCTGTCACAGATACTTTGCTGGCGTAGGCTGGAAAAAAAATGAATGTTTTCCCAAGGATCATTTTCATTCCAACCTGATAGTTAGCTGAAGTTTCTCTGACTACCAGTCATGAAACATTAAATATAGATTAGAGGCAGGGAGATGTTGAAAGTTGAAATTCACCGGAGGTGCACACCCTGTGTACTTGAGAGACAGCCCCAAATGTTGTCCAGATGTTGTAGCAACATGACGGAAGGCTCCCAAGCTGAAACACAGCCACAACAGAAGAGAAAGTGAATGTTTAGCATTCCACAGGCCTTCTGTTTAGCTTACTTCTAGTGTATTAATTTAGCCAAAAGTCCTAACAGCTTGTTAGTGGCGGATGTTACAAAGCACACGCTACTCTGAAAGAAAGAAGAAACTCTTGCACTAAGAAAAAAAAAGTTGACTAGGAAGAAGAAAAGAGTAATTCAGACCATGTAATTGATTTTCCACATTTTCAGACAGTGATAAGGCTTAAGCTTTAGCTGCAGGAAAGTATGTTTACTGAGGGAGAAGTTTTTGGGGGGCAATATTTTGCAATGATAGCAATGCAATATCTTCTTACATGCATTTCTAGGTTTATGCAACACACGTATATATTCATACACCCAAACCTATGGAACGTATCAAACCAACAAGTTAAAATATTAATTTTGTGTGAGCTGTTGATGGACATAAATGTTTGACACAAATTAAAAAGTTATCATTGCATCTTGGGAAAAGGGATGCAAGAGTTTCACTGAGAAACTTGGATGATGCATTATGTGTTCCAAGGGAGGGGGAAATGCCTCTAACAAGAACCTTATTGTCTTCTCCACTTCTGAAGATGATAAAGAAATCTAACAAGTTTTGGCTTAAGAGAAGAGTTTTGGTAAAGCTTGAGAAGAGTTTTTGGATCACTTTGCCCAGTATCACCCAGCCATCATGGTCCAAGGTTGAGCTTAAGAGAAGTTGCCATAAAAATGGGTTAGCTCAAAAGTATGTTCAGTGTAGTCTTCAGTGTTTTTCAGCATGACTCTCACATCACTGAATGAAGGTGAAATTTGGAAATGAATTTTTGAACAAGGCTGATGAAGCTTTCAAAAGCCAAGAGAAGTGATGGAATCCCTGGACAGGGGGTTTTATTGGCTGGATATACATGAACCACCTCCAATCTAAGCTGTTCAAAATTATTATGTCACTTACCTGGAGATATTCCCATGCATTTGAGGAAGTAGACTGAAGTCAACAAAAGCCAACAAAAGTCAACAGTTGCTTTCTTTAAGTTAGTCTGAAAGATACTAGAAGATCCTTTTGGACACTGATTTACCTGGAGATAGTTGCTTGTTATAACACTGGGGTCCTGCTGGTGATCTATCTGCATGTAACTCATAGTTAGATGCATGTGTGTCTTTTTTGGATCTAGCACAAGGAGTTATTCACCACCTCTTTGGGCAGCATCCAAACATTCCCCAAGGCAGCTTTCAGGGCCTGGTGCTGCTGCCACAACTATTTACTGGTGGAGGGAGAATAGACAGCTCCCACAGATAACTGGGGATCTGGGAGGATGACTTTGAAGGGGAAGGAGACATTAATTCTATTATATTCCCCGCATGTAGTTGGCTGCTTTCTGGTTGCCTCTTCGTCCCATACCACAGAAAAAAGCTGTAGTAGGAGCTGCACATATGGAGTGGTAGGCTCTGCACACACTCACGTGTAAGACCCTGGCCTCAGTCACATTTGCCATGAAGAATTTTAACTGATTTAGAGGTGAGCAAAAAGTTCCCAGGGACCTTTTGTTTAGTGCTGAGGTTAAAGATACCTAGGAAGAGTTTATGTTTCACACTTAGCAAAGGTAAAAGGCAAAAGAGTGGAAAAACTATCTTCTACTGCCATCTTCTCATTTTGCTGCCACTTTCACAGTGACAGAGAGCCCAAGGGCTGCCATACCCGGATCAGCTACCAGAAATAATGTTCAGGTCATCATGGAACATTGTTCCCAGGGGACATTGTAAGTGGCTGTGGTAGCAGCTGTTAAAAAAAAATTGCTGCTCCAATCCATTTCAGGTGATCTGAAAATATTGTCAGAATGGCTCCCCTACTTTGACAGTCTGCAGATTAGTCTGCAAAAAATGGGGGGGGGGGATATTTAAGCCGAACCTTTTATTCTTGGTACTGTGTATATTGTACTCTACTGGTTTATAAAACACTAATGGGGTGAGGTATCAACCAATTCTCAATCTTGTAGGACCTCAGATAAATGCATAGTCCAGGGCAGGAAAAGGTCACATTCTGTAAGCAGCAGCTGAGGATCTGAAGGACCAGAAGCGGGTAAGATCATTCAAGGTGTACAGGAGGTCAAGTTCCAAAAAGCAGCTGCTGAAGTTCAAAAGGGGCAGAAGGAAGCAGAATAATCCAACAAAGGCAGGAACTCCACTTCTAATTTGTAGTAACTGAGGATGATGGGAACAGGCCAAATCCATTTCAGTGAGTCAGATGTCTCAGGCTGATGATAACATTCTCTGAAGCTGCATAGAACCAGATAGGTCACTGGCATTCCAAGCAGAGCTTGGGCAATTACTTTAAAGAGTAATTCACTGCATATTGCTTTTGAAAAGTAAGGCCTGGTACAGACTGGCGCTATGTGCCAGCCTGGGGCCAATTTAAGGGCTTGGGAGAGCGGAGCATCCCCATGCTCCCGAGCCCTACCGTGCTCTCCTGGCGCCATTTTGGTACGCACTGATGACATGCATTGTGCACCCAAATGGTGCAATGCACAACGGATGTCACCACACTGCTCCAGGGCACTAATGGCGCCTTGGCAGCAGCAGAAAAAGGAACAGAGTTTTGCAGCTCCTTTTCCTAAGTGTATTGTTGCCGCAGCATGCGATTGCCATGGCAATGATGCAGGGGATAAAGGGGCGGCCTCTGTCCGCCTCTTTCCCCCACTGTCCAGCCCCTAAGGCACTGGAGTTACTTGTTGCCTAAGATGTTTCTTTTGTCAAAGTATGCCACTTTTCAGTTACTTCATAAAACAGTTTCCTAAATTAAAAATTGATAAAATACTGATAAAATTGATAACAAAGCTTCAACTCCTAAACAAACAAACAAACAAACAATCACCTGAAAAAGCATCCTTTCAAAAGAATGATTTAAAGTAACTAGTTTTTTGGGGGGGAAGGATCATACCATGCAACACCATTATTTGTAATATGTTACTTCCAAGCAGTCCCTAACCCAGCCATCAGCTACCTAAATCCTTCTGCAGCCTACAGGACACAATTAAATATAATGGATGTGGGCTGCATCCGCACTGCAGAAATAGCCTGCTTTGACACCACTATAACTGCCCTGGCTCAGTGCTATGGCATTCTGGGAATTGTAGTTACTTGTGGCACCAGAGCAAAGCTGGATGCTACAACCAACTGCAATTCCCAGAATGCCATAGCACTGAGCCAGAGCAGTTAAAGTGGTGTCAACTTGGATTATTTCTGCAATGCAGATCAGGTATTAGTTGTATGGAAAGCAAAGTATCAGAGCTTGGTTCCTGTGGTCTTAAGTTCAAATCACCACTCCCAGCTCCTTACATGCTCATTGATAGGAAGGGAAGGAAAGAGGCAACCCAGACTTGACTTATTTCATCTGTGGGTAACAAGAGTTTTTCACTGACACTTTAGAACAAGAAATGTCTACATTCCCAATCAGGTGAAAGGAGTAGTTGAAATCAAAGGGGCTCAGCAGTTGGTGGATTTTCAATTGGTTCAACTGGTGCCATTGCTCCAGAACCACTACTGGCTAGGGACTCAATGATGAAATAAAAAGGTGTGCCTTGCTTTTTCTTCTTCACTGATCTCTTCCTGAATCCCTGGTTTCTGCCGTCATCAAGATTTGTTGTGTTGCTTGACAAATTGAGTAAAACTGCATAGGAGCAGGGTGTTAGCCTCATCCAAGTTGCTGGGCTGAAGATTGCTTCATGCATGAAGATTTTTGCCTTGCTATATATTGGACTATTTAATTTCTATGTCACTGTTCCTATAGCATCTCTCCTACATGCACAAAGAAGCCATATTTGAAAAACGGCTCCAGGGATCAAAATAACTTCATCTGGCCTTGGGCATCAAATAAATTTAATAGAGTGAATTAGCTGATAGTTGTGTGTCAGACATTCACGTGAACGTGGAAGCTTGAAAGACAGCCCTTATAATCACAAAAGTGGCTACAACAGGGCCACAGTCCTACTTTTATAATCCCTAAAACTGCTTACTAGTCACAAAAAGCCCTCCAACATCCAAAAAACTATCATTAATTTTTTTTCCAGCTAGAATTTAAGGTGACTTTTGCTCCCAAAAGGACTTTTACCCTGTGCAACTTCTGCCACACAGAAAGGCCCCCAAATACAATAAAATGCACAAACCATGCCCCATACCTCCATTTGTGTTGGACTTCTTCTCAAAATAATGACCAAACGAGATAGAATATCATTTCCAGCTGTCATTTTGAGAGGGAATCTGAAGAGAAGCAGAGGTATTCTGGTAGACAGGCGTGGGTGGATCTGGAAGGTGAAATCAGCCTCTGGCCTTTGTGCATTTACTCAGCCCTGGGCTACAACTATCCCTGTAGATTAATGCAAGATTTTGTCTGCTTTGTCATATACATCTCAGTGCTCCCTTGCGTGATAAAAATAAGTTCCACTTGGTTGTGTGAACCCAACCTCAAAGAGGCACAAACTGGAATTTTTTTTAAAAAAATAAAACACCCTAATTACTTATTTTAAATAACTAATAAAACTATAGTAATTACTGGTCATCATATAAACAAACACACAAACAAGCTTTATTTATATACCGCTTCATACCACCTAAGCAGTGTCTAAGCGGTTTACAACTGTAAGCTATAAGCAACTTTATGCACCTTTTCTAATATTTTAACCAGTTTAGAAAATGCATGTAGTTGAATTTCACCTTGAAAAAGTACATGCAGTCTGCTTCCTATGGCAGTGTTTACATGACAAAAAGCTCTCTAGTTAGCCAAGGACAAAAAAATTCCCCCTCTTCCTAATCTGAAATCATTCCATAAAGAGCTGCTGCTTTATCAGTAATACTTAGCACTATTTGACTCTGAGCAAGTGGCTAATCTCTATTTGCTTATACTGTACTGATTAGCATTAACCCAAGATCAGTTGTTTATACGAGAATTATGTATGCTAGTGAGTGACTGGCACAACCAAAATGCTTCATCCCTGGAGGGCAGTTCTGCACATGTGCTTAATATAGCACCTATTTCCCCCCCCTTTTTGAGGTGTCCATGGGCTGAGCATGTTACCATAGTAACAATGTTTCCAGTATGTATGTATCAGAATCTGTATTGGGACCAATGCCATTTCACTTGATCATAAATAAATCATAATGTTCTTGTAAGAAATCTATGCTGCTACCATATTTCAAGATTGTGGAAGTGGAGTTGTAGATGTGTTGTCATTGCACGTGTAAATGCATTCCAGGTTGTGCATTCGGTTGCACAATGTTGCTATTCAGCATGAGGCTCTCACAGCACAAACTGTGTATAACTCTACAAGCAGAGATGCATGTGGCACAACTCCAGTGTAGGATCTTGACCCATATCTCTGGGAAAAGGTATAAACCTAGCAATGAAAGTGAATCAAGCTCATGATAACCAGAGTGCCTTCCCTGTGACAAAAGGCTATAACTTTTAAATTAGAAGAGGGTCGACTATGAGGAAGGTAAGATGCTGTGCAAACTTTAGAGAAAGTTGAAAGAGAGGATGCATAATTCCAGAACTGGTGGACACCTAGTGAGGTTAGCTAGTTACATAGGAGCCCTGGTGGCGCAGTGGTTAAATGCCTGTACTGCAGCCACTCACTCAAAACCATAAGGTTGCGAGTTCAAGACCAGCGTAAGGGCTCAAGCTCGACTCAGGCTTGCATCCTTCTGAGGTCGCTAAAATGAGTACCCAGATTGTTGGGGGCAAATTAGCTTACAGTTGTAACCCTCTTAAACACTGTTAGTTCAGTATGAAGCAGTATATAAATGAAGCTTGTTTGTTTGTTTGTTTCCTAGAGGTAACATCAGGAGAGACAAAAGCCAAGTACAAGCAGTTTTACATAATACATATATAATAGAATTCACTGCCACAGAATATGATGATGCCTGCAAGATCTTAGAGACCATTAGACCAACATGTGGAGAACAGGGTCTAGAAATGGTTATTAGGAATAATGATTACATGCAGCTTCTATGTACTGTAGCAGAGTATGTGACTGAAGACAACTTACCAGCACACGGAAGCTTTGTCATCTTGGCTTCCAGGGAGATGTCTGGCCTGATCTACCCAAGGACCCATTTGTTTGTCTTTTGGGCTTAGCACTCTTCTCGAGTTCCACATCTCAACTGACTTGATTTTCTTCCTATCTTCTTTCTTAACTGTCCATCTCTCACATCCATACATGGCAATAGGGAATACAATGGCTTGTATTATTCTAACTTTTGTACTCAGTTGTCTGTCTTTGCATTTTAGGATCTTTGCTAGTTCTTTCATTGCTGCTCTCCCCATTCTTAATCTTCCAAGTTTCTGGCTGCCATCCCCGTTCCTATCATTGTTTGATCCAAGGTATGAGAATTCTTTTACTATTTCTATTTCCTCATTGTCTAGGTTGAATCTGTGTAGATTCTCCACGGTCATTATTTTTGTTTTCTTTATGTTCCAGCAGAAGTCTGCCTTTGCACTTTCTTACCTGATCTTTCTTAGTAGTTCTTCCAGGTCTGGGAGGTTTTCTGATAGTATTATGGTGCCATCTGCATAGATTGGTGATATTCCTTCCTTCTATTTTCACTCCTGCTTCTGTGTACAAGTCTGTTTTTCTTACAATATGTTATGCATATAAGTTGAATAGGTAGGGTGATAAGATGCAGTCTTGCCTGACCCCTTTGCCAATTGAGAACCGTTCAGTTTCTCTGTATTGTGTTCAGATTTGTGCTCATCCTTTTTTAAGAGAGACTTTGGGTCCGTACAGACAGGCCAAAATAAAGCTGCTTTGGGTCACTTTGGAGGCATGCTGTTTAAATGAGACACACATCTTAAGAGCATCAAAGTTGCACTCCAATCCTTAGGACTGGAGCATGGCTTTGGCACGGCTTCTGGCCTCATAGGACGCATGCATAATTTAAACAGCATACCTCCGAAATGACCCAAAGCAGCTTTATTTTGGCTTGTCTGTACAGGCCCTAAGATGACTTCCTCCTTGCTCTCCTTCTGTCAGCAAGTCAAAACAGTCTTATACCAGTTAGGCTTTTAGAAATTTCACTTAGGGGCTTTAAATGGTGTACAGTGCTGTTTTACAGTTGTATTCAGTCCTTTCATTGAATCTGGGCTGCTGTCACCATGGTCCTAAACAGGACACTGGTGATGGGCAGACATTCTCTGCTCCTTTTCTGGCCAGCTTTTCTCAGCTGGGCACTCTCTCTGTCTGCCTTCCAGCCACTCTGGGGGCATGCATTGTCTTCCTGCCCATCTGTTTCAGACCATTAATAACTTAGATTTATACTTTTATAGAAGGTTTTGTAGAATTTTTAATCTGTATTGTTTCTAATCTGTGATAATCTTGAGTACCATTACTGGAGAAAAAGCAAGATCTAATATCTAAATAATACTTATTATTAAATAATACTTATTATTATGTGTACTATCAGCAAACTATGCACACTTATTGCTGCACACTGGACTGCAGTGATATGGAGCAACTCTCCAGGGTCTTAGATCATCTTTTGCAACAGGACACCCTTTAACTAAAGACACCAGGAGCTGTACTGGGAACTTTCGAATCAAAGCATTCAGAGCTTTGCCAACTCTGATATTATCACTGCACAGTTTTAATAAATGCAGTTCAATGAAAAAAAATGAGAGGAAAGAAAGAAACAGAAAGTGCTGCAGCTGAAATGGAATCCACCTCAGGGTTTCAGATCAGCTTAGCTGCAAGAGAGTGCTTTTTAAATACCTTTGCCAGAGCATCTCAGTGGAATTCTGCAAAAATTTGTTTTAACCTTGGTCTCCTTGATGTGAATCATAAAGTCACTCGTTAAGAGGTTATGAGATCATGGTAACATGTAAACTGCACATGATTTGTTAACACTATCAAGATCTTGGGAGAAGTGGGAGGAAATACCAGTCACAAAAGCTGATAGACTCCATCAAGTATTTCTCCAAAGGAATCATTCACAGGAAGATAGCTGTTCCTGTTCATAACTGTAGCAACCAGAGCAGACCTTAACTGCTGGGTTTTATCACTAACGCTGTAGTTCTTTGGAGTTACAATGCTAACATTTTTTTGTCATTTCATTACTTTTGCTCAAAATGACCATGCTGGAGAATATTATTTTGAATTTTTTATGTCTAAGTACATGTTTGCACTGCAGAAATAATGCAATTTGACACTGTTTTAACTGGAATACAATGCTATGGAATCCTAGGATTTGTAATTTTACATGATCTTTAGCCTTCTCTGTCAAAGGGTGCTGGTGCCTCACTAAACAACAGATCCCAGGATTCTGTAGGATGGAGCCATGGCAGTTAAAGTGGTGTCAGACTGCATTATTTCTGCAGTACCGATGAAGCCTCAGGGTGTCTTAGCTCCAGCCAAAGAATACTGGGATTTGTAGTTTGTTGAGGTGCCAGTACTCTTTGGCAGACAGTGCTAAAGACCTTGTAAAATTACAAATCCTAGGATTCCATACAATGGAGTAACAACAAGTGGTGACAAACTGCATTATTTTTACAGTGCAGATGCACTCTAAAACTATGTTTAGGTCATCTGCTATAAAATAGCTTCCCTCCTCCTCCTTCTCTTCTATGACCACATAATTTTTTTGTTTTGTTTTGATTTGATTTCTTTGCTCCTATTATTTGCCTTTGAAACAGGCCAAATTACTTTATCTGGTTTAAGCTACTCTTTCTTTACTTGCAAGCAAACATTGTGCAAAGTCTGTTTTGAAAAGAAGACACCACTGGTGAGAGCAATGTTCAGATATGAACCAAATGATATATATTTTATTAATAGAACAGCCATATATTTTCAACTGCTATGGTAAGCCACAATCTTCAATTCATAGATAACTTGCTCCCAAATTCAGGCTCCTACCACCAGATTGATTAAAAGTCTTTCACAATCAGTAGTTACTTTATGGTCCTAATGTTAAATGGCAACAGGGGGGTTGTTTCTTCTGTCTCCTAAAGAAACAAAATTCTGCATATAGTTGGACAATCTAAATCTCGTTGAAGTCAATGGGATTTAAGCAAGCTTTGCATAGATTGCACCCTAAGAGTCCAAGGAAGTTGCCATTATTGATTCTCTAATACAAAGTTATCATGTACCAATTGATTAGAACTGAGAGTCACAGCAGCAGCAATATTGCCAAAGGCTCAAACACTGAACTCCTAAAGCTAGGTGTAAATTCAAAACAATGAAGCAGCTTTAAACAGAGGCTGCATGGCCATCTGTCAGGGATGTTTTGATTAAGAATTCCTGCATGGCAGCGGTTGGACTGGATGGCCCTTGTGGTCTCTTCCAAGTCTATGATTCTATGATTTTGTGAGTTAGGCTGCAGTCATACGTATACTTAACTGGGAGTAAGTCCCATAGAACCAAACATGCTTTTCAGGAAGCATGTATCAGATGGCAGAATTGAAGCAGAAATGTGAAACCCACTGGGTGACCTTGGGTAAGTCTCAGCCTCAAGCTCTCAGCCTCAAGGGAAGGCAATGGCAAATCTCCTCTTCTTGCCAAGAAGACGCTATAAGAGGTTTGCCTTAGGGTCACCATAAGTCAGAAATGACTTGAAAACACACACACACATACACAGGTTTGAGAATAGGCCCTGCTTCAGTTCATTCCAGTGAACAATGCTGCAGCCTATTATTATTATTAAGCAAATAATCTAGGTCTTATTAGGAGTCAAGAAAAGAAAGCTTTTCTCTTACTAGTTTTTAAGCTATGTTCATGATCACATTTTCTAAACTGTAAATATTGGGTTGAAATCTCTTGTACTCTGACTGTAAATAGACTTTGTATTTTCTTCATATAGGTCATGTGAATGTAGAATGGCCTTCATTAAGATCATGAATGCTCACATTGCTGCCAATGTGCCAGAACAATTTGCAGCATCCAATCCAAGCACGTGCCTGAGACATTGTAGCTGTAAGGCCGTCAAACAAAGAAGTCTTCCTTCCTCTGTTTGCACTGACATGATAGCAGCTTGGGGGTTCTGCCCACTGGACACATTGGCTAATTTTTCTGGACATTCTTTATTTAAGAGAAGCACTGACACTTTCCATATTGCAAGGAACCTCAAACTGGACCTTGTGGGCATCATATGCTTCTGTTATGACACAAGTGGTACAAACTCAAAACATTGCTCCTATAGTTGGATACAAGCTGTCCCTCAAAATGCAAGTTACTTTGGGAGAGAGAAAAAAAGGTACAGAATCCAATGACACCTTGTTACACAGAAGGGCTGATGTGAAAAAGTGGCTTCAGCTCCATAATGGCATACAAATGTTTTATGCTTTGGCCTTTTAAACATCGTAGCAGCACCAGTAAAAGTACAGAGTTTTGTGCATCTGAAGCCTATGCATCTCTTCTGCTTGCCCTCCTTCTCTGGTAGAATACAAAAAGTATTGTTACAAAGCACTAATGTATCTACACACCAGCTTCTGGGAATGCCCCAAACCCAATTTAACTGCAACATTGACCCCATAGAAATACTTACCAGACTTCTGTTTTCCACCAAGGCTAACACAAAGCTATGAGACTGCATGCATTTGTTCCTCCACTCAGCCAATGCATAGTTACATATATTTTGGATCAGGCATGGGTCAGGGCATGTGGAGTGGATAAACCTGTCTGACAGCCTTCACCTATAATATCATGACATTTCTATTGTTTCATAATTTAAAAGCAAGGCTATTCAGGTCTTTTATTTTAATTTTTAATGGTCAGATGGTTTAATGTACTTTAGTGCAATTAAGGAATGTTCATTTTCAATTAGAAAGGAGTAGACAGAGGTCTGCAGGCAGACAATAGAGCAGGAGATGGACAACCTGTGGCCCTCGGATGTTGTTGGACGCCAGGTCCCACCGTCCCCAACTATTGGCCATTCTGGACTCTAGCAACATCAGGGTGGTCACACGTTTCCTAGACTATTCTTATACACTAGAAGCAAAGAAGCCTAGTGACAGTGTAATCCTGTCCACGTCTACTCAGAAATAAATCCCATTTAGTTCATTGGGGGTTACTCCCATGTAAGTGAGTAAAGTATTTTACCCCTAGGCTCATCATGGTTTTTTTTTAATGTCACACATGCTAGTGGTAGAGAAAGAGGCCAATTGGGCAGTAAGCAGATAAGGACAAGTCCCTTTATAAATGTGTTAAGCCTGTAATGGCTTCTATCTAGATTCCTTTGACCTCTCCAGCATTTTTTAAACTAATGGTACAATACTGATAATAGGATTGTCATAAACACACAGCCTCACATCTTCATAAAGCACTCAGAGAAATACACACACATATACAGGCTCAGTATGTCAACATGCAAAGAAAAAAATATCGAAGCAATATTTTTACTAAGAACTGATCCACTCATAATTCTGTTTAGAGCTTTGATAACCCCAGGGTCATTATTCTGAAATCCCCATATAGAAGAAATCACAAGTAAATATGCCCAGCTTTTGGATTTCTCCTTTCCTCCTTTCCATTCTGCATATACAGTATACATGTAATTTCAAGATAATGCTCAATAAAATTACCAAATGTCTTTAGAACTGTAAGATTCAGGCAAGCAAAGCAAATACACATGGCAAATATAATTAAGCAGTCTTACCATTTTAACTAAAATATGTTAAAATAATTGTTTTTAAAAGAAAAAGAAAAAGAAAAAGAAAAGAAATATCAGAACTACAGTGAAGTCTGTTTTTGCCATTTTAGAATCATGGACATTTTAGATATGATTAAGGGAGAAATTATCTTTTTTCTGATTCGTATGTTTTAGTGCCATGTTACTACATACCTAGGGCCTAAATACTCTAAAGGCATCAGATCCCATCTGATCTTGGAAGCTAAGCACGATCAGCCCTGGTTAATACTTGGATGGGAGACTGCCAATTAATACCAGGAAAATCCAACTCTGATTATTATTGCTTGCCTAAGAAAACTATGAAATCCATGGGGTCACCATGACAGACAACTTCAAGGCACAAATACAGACTACATACATTTCTATGCAGTTATTTTTTTTGTCTTATGCAGTGAACATGCATCTATTTCCAATAGGCAGTAAAATAACACTTTAACATTTGGTTGATGACCAACTGGAGAATGAGAATGAGTTAGTTTTACCTAACCTTTTGACTGAAATAAAATGTTCAATACTAATAAGGCATCATGAAAATGCATGAGTGCTTTCTTCTTCCAGATCCCTCTGTAAGACTTGGGATACAGCTCCCCTTCTTTTATCTAATCATACTGTGACCAACTTAAGCATTCCAAACACCTACAGAAAGAACTACTCAGGGACATCTTTCAACAAGAATTTTAGAAGCAATTTGAAAGGTGCAATTTTCCCTCCCAGACGACTGCTTTGAAGCATAGCACAAAAGGGTGTTTCCAAGTAGCATACTAAAAGAAATAAAAATCTCTAAGCTTTTAAAAATCTTGTTATAACAGAAACAAGTCTGACACCACGAACTGCAGTTCTTTCATTAACTGTACACACCTTACATTCATTCTTTCTAATATAAGCATAGTGTCTTGTTTAGTTAAGACAAAAGAACTATATCAATAAAGGCTAGTTTCACTTCATTTAAAAATCCTTACAGTGTTAGACAGTAAGTACACACTAAAGGTCTATGAGAAATTCTAGAAAGACAAGATACTTTTGTACAAAACCTCAATTTATTTCAAAGAAATTAAAAATATGTATTTTATATATATTTATATATAAACTTCTATTCCTCTATAAATATAAATGATCTTGCAATAGTGAACAGAAATAAATGCATACCAAATTCATATAGCTATGCATTTTAGGGTATGGTAAGTCATAGATAATATTTAGGACAGGTGCTTATATAAAAAGTTTGAAACAGTACAATCAGAAGAGCAGCAAATCAGTTTTGCCATACAAAGGATTAAATATTAAAATGTGTTTTGCCAGTTAAATTTGATGCATTTTGTATAAACCGGTTAAGGAAATACGAGCCATAACAGTTTAGAGAGAGTGCAGACCAATCATACACAGGCTCTCTTAGCTTTACATATAAATTACTATATTGAAACATCAGGCTTATAGATTCTTGGGGGTTTGACATCTCATCATTCAGCTGAAATTTATTTTCCCTGGTGGCATAAATCACCATGCCTTTCAATCACCTCTTAACAAGAAGAAATTCAAACTCATCAGTTATAAAGAGACGAAATATCAAATGTTATCAATATTTCTGAAAATCAAAATGATCTGAGTTTCTGGACTCTCTAACTAGGTTTGTGTTTTTCACTCTTATTCATGGACAGGCTTTGTTTACAAAAACAGCTCAGCAATACGTTCTTGGTTCTCCTCTCTCAGCAAACACATTAAACACAAATCAAAACAAAGCATTGCAAACCCTACCAAAAAAAAAAAAAGGGGGGGGGGGAGGGAAGCAAACTGTTAAGAAATGAACTACCAAAACACAGTCAAAATGCAAAATCCTCTTATCCCTACAGGGCAATAATGACCTTATTTTTCAAATAGAAAGAAGTTGCCCCTTCCTGGTTTAGAAAGCAAACTGCAAGTTCTATATACTGTATTACAGAAAGTTATGGGGAGGGGGGGAGTTACACTTCTTCAAAACTATAAGCATATATATGTGCAGGAAAAGCTGCTGAGAAAACTCTGCTCTCGATTTCTTGCTTCTTAAAAATAGGTCACACCTTTAGGCAGGGCTCAGGAGATTCCCTCATAAAAGTTTGGTGGTTGAGAAAGGAAGTTTTCTCAGGTTAGGTGAGAGATGCAGTTGGGTAACCCAACAACTCCTCTCCCCAAACTCCTCCCACACTGGATCTGGAACAGGTAAAACTGCTTGCTCCTTTACTCCTTCAGGTCATACTGAGCAAGGATCGGGAGGGTTAGACTCCTCCACTCCCTGTCTGTTGTTGTTGATACGCAGAGCCAAAGAAATTGGCCATGCCTCTCTGCTCAAGCAGCCACCCTGACAACTTTTCCATTAGTTTGAAGGACATCTTACAAATGATCTCAGAATTGTAACCAGTTACTCCTAGATCGACAGGCAACCACCATCCTACCATGTGGGACGAGGGAAGCGTGTGTGTAGTAGAATAGAACAGCTATTTTTATTCCTATTTTCCCACTTTTGCACTCACCATGAAAAGACAGCTCGGTTTTCCTTCTTTTCTTCAAAATAAAATGGGAGAAAAAAAATCTGCCAAGGGGGTTAAAAAAAGTTCTAAATAATTATACAAAAGTGAGAATTTTTGAATTTAAATACAAACATACTTACAAAATCTTACAGAGGCTATTTACAACAACCTCAAAGTCACATTCCCAACTTTACAGTGAATTCAGTCCAGTAGAAGATGGGGAGCAAACAAAAGGTCTGTCTCGTTGCCAGCCTTTTCTGTTATCAGGTTTCCAGAGGCTGGAGAGATAAGTCCCCAGACCGAGAGGTCTCAGGAAAGTGATGGGCAAGTGTGCATTTTCTCACTTCTGGGGTGCGAGATGGTGGGCAGCCAACAAGGTCTTTCACCTATCCCTATCCCCAGCTGGTTGTGTAGGCCTCACACTGTGGTCTCCCCTTGCTTGCTGTTGGTGAGTCTGGTATAGAACTTCCTCCAAGAATTGAGCGTTTTCCCAGACCAGATCCAGAAGCCTGAGGTAATGCCTACAATCAAGGTCATGAGATACTTGATCATGAAGACCGTAAAGTCAGGGCTCATGGGCGGATGGTGGTGGCTACTGGGGCAAGGGATGGCGTAGCTCTTGCAGCTCTGAGCGAACCAACTCCGCTCCCACTGTTCCCGAAAGGCTTGCTCATAAAAATAGCAGGCAATGACGATGGTGGCAGGCACCGTGTAGAGGACGCTGAAGATGCCTATCCTCACCATCAGCTTCTCCAGCTTTTCCGTCTTGGTCCCGTCGTGCTTCATGATGGTCCTGATCCGGAAGAGGGAGACAAATCCAGCCAGGAGGAACGACGTGCCGATGAACAAGTAGACAAAGAGCGGCGCCAAGACAAAGCCCCGCAAGGCGTCCACATTGTTGATGCCCACGAAGCAGACGCCGCTGAGCACATCGCCATCCACCTGCCCCAAGGCCAAGATGGTGATAGTCTTGATGGCTGGCACGGCCCAGGCGGCCAGGTGGAAGTACTGCGAGTTGGCCTCGATGGCCTCGTGGCCCCACTTCATGCCGGCCGCCAGGAACCATGTGAGGGAGAGAACAACCCACCAGATGGAGCTGGCCATGCCGAAGAAGTAGAGCATCATGAAGAGGATGGTGCAGCCTTCCCGCTTGGTGCCTTGGGCCACTGTCCGCAGGCCGCCGCCAATGCCATCGTCGACGAAGCGCTCGTTGCAGACGGCCTTTTCCTCCAGGAGGAAGCCGGCGACGTAGGCCACAGCCACGGCGGTATAGCAGCCGGAGAGGAAGATGATGGGCCGCTCCGGGTAGCTGAAGCGCTTCATGTCCACCAGGTAGGTGAGGACGGTGAAGAGGGTGGAGGCGCAGCAGAGGACCGACCAGATGCCCACCCAGGTGCGGGCAAAGCGGAGCTCCTCGGGGCCAAAGTACATCAAGCCATAAGGGCGTCCAGGTTCGCAGGGGGCCCCGCAGTCCTTCTCCCCCAGAAAGTGGTAGTTGAGGTAGGAGGGCACTTGGAGGCCCCGGGGGCAGGTGAAGCGGCCGCTCCTCTCCGCCAAGTGGCTCCCGGCTCCGGCTCGCAGGTGAGGGTGGCTGGTCCAGAGCTCCGGCCGGAGGGAAGGGGTCGGGGTGCCCCTCTGGTCGGAGGTGTTCTGCCCCACGCAGAGCTCTCCCGCCCCGTGGACGGGGAACTTCTCGCAGCGGAGGGTGTCCGGCCACTGGAAACCGAACTTGTTCATGAGGGCCTCGCAGCCCAGGCGGGCCCTTTCGCAGAGCGAGCGGCAGGGGGGCAGCGCCTGCTCCAGGACGGTGCAGACCGGGGCATACATGGAGCAGAGGAAGAACTTGAGCTCGGCCGAGCACTGCACCTTCACCAAGGGGTAGAACTGGTGCACCTCCAGCCCGGCGTCCTCCTGGTTGGTGTGGCCCAGCAGGTTGGGCATGATGGTCTGGTTGTAGGCGATGTCTGTGCAGAGCGGGATGGTGATGGGCTGGCAGTAGCCATGGTCCGGCACCGAGATGCCCCTCTCCCCGCCGTTGGCCTGGGGCTGCAGGGGGGGCTGCTGGGCGGGGGGCTGCTGGGGCTGGCCTTCAGCCTCGGGACACAGCAGCAGCTGCAGCAGCAACAGCAGCAAGAGCCCCCCCAGCCCCAGCCCCAGCCCAGGAGGGCGGCTGCGGCGCCCGGCGCCCCACTGCTCCACCATCCTCCTCAGCCTCCTCCCCGCTGGCGCTTGGGCTTCTTCCCTCCTCGCCTGCCAGCCCAAACTTGAGACTCATGAAGGAAGGGAAGGGAAGGAGGGAGGGAAAGGAGGAAGGGAAGGAAAGAAAGAACGAAAGGAAGGAAGGGGGAAAGGAAGGAAAGAAGGAGGGCGACCACAGGCTCCTTCTCCTGTCCCTTCTTCTTTTCTTTCTATTTCTCCTTCCCTTGTTCCTTCCCTTTCTCCTTTTCTTTCTATTTCTCTTTCCCCTGTTCCTTCTCTTTCTCCTTCTCTTTCTCCTGTTCCTTGTCTTTCTCCTCTTCTCCCTTCTCTTTCCCTTCTCCTTTTCTTCCTCCTTCCCCGTTCCTTCTCTTTCTCGTCCTTTTCTTTCTCTTTCTCCTTCTCCTGTTCCTCCTCTTTCCCTTTCTCCTTCCTCCGCTGCAGCTGGGAGCTCCTCTCAGCGCGGAGTCCCCTTACCGCCGCCTCGCCTCCTTCTCCTTCTTTTTCCTCCTCCTCCTCCTCTCCTTCTTCTGCTCCTGCTCCTGCCTCCTCCTTTTCTTCTTCTTCCTCCGCCTGACCATTTGTGGCAATCCCTCCAGTCCCTCGCGCCGGTTTCCAGGCGCCCCGCCGCCTGCCTTCCACCCGGAGGGAGGGGCCTTGAAACCGACGCCGAAGTTTTTAACCCGCATCAGGGACCGTCGCCCAATAGCCCTCCCCGAGCCCCAGCGCAAGGGCAGAAGCAGCAGCAGCAGCCTCCTCCTCTCAGGCCCCCAAGCCCCTCAGCCCCAGGCTCTGCTGACTGCCCTTCCTTCCTTCCTTCCTTCCTTCCTTCCTTCCTTCCTTCCTTCCTTCCTTCC
>NC_056527.1:29755615-29826387 GCF_019175285.1 Sceloporus undulatus | reverse complement strand
CTCTCTTTACCTCTCTTACTTTCTCCCCCCTTTCCTTCTCTCTCTCTGCCTCTCGCTTTTTTACTTTCTTTTGCTCTTTCCTTCTCTCTTTCTCTGTCTTACTGTCTGTCTCTTTCTCTCCTCCTTACTGTATCTTTCTTTCTGAGTCCCCCTCTCTCATTCCTTCTCTCTCTCTTTCTCTCCCTGTCTCTTTCTTTCTCTTTCCTTCTCTCTTTCTTCCTCTCTCTGTCTCTTTCTTTCCTTCTCTCTTTCTCTTCTCTTCTCTCTCTCTTTCTGTCTCACCCTTTTCTTCAGGATACAAATGGAAGTGTGGAGGGGGGAAGGTGTGTGTGTTTGTGTGTGAGAGGCCTGGGTTGACTGAGTTGTTGTGAAGAAAGGAGGGGTTGTGTTTTTGACAAAAAAGAAGGGGGGAAAGTCCTGGGAGAATAGGCCCATATGCTCTGGAGGCAGAATGAATGGAAGGCGGTCAACAATGGAGTGCTCTCTTTCTCTCTTTCTCTCTTTAACCACTTTTTAAAAGGTGGTGGTTCCCACTGACAAAAAGGCCAAGGAAATAAAGAGGAGAGGGAGAGAGAGAGAGAGAGAGAGAGAGGAAGAAAGTGCTCAGAACAGAATTTGGGGAGTTTTAAAGTTTCCTTAGGCTGCATCCATACTGGAGAAATAACCCGGTTTGGCACCACTTTAACTCTTTTTCTGGCTCAAGGCTATGGAATTCTGGGAGTTGGAGTTTGTTGTGGGGCCCAGAGCGGAGCTCTGCTCCGCTCTGGGCCCCACAGCAAACTCCAACTCCCAGAATTCCATAGCCTTGAGTCAGAAAAAGAGTTAAAGCTATAAAACATTCATACGTGTTGCAAACTCATGCTCTTTGGGCCTGCTCAAAATGGAGGGCATTGTTAAAAGCAATTCCTCTTGGACAGAAATGTAGGACGTGTCCTGAAAAAGGAGGACACCCGGTCACCTTAACTTTGAGGCAGGAAAACCTTGGGCTTCTTGGCACTGTTGTCCTTCACCATCTGCCCATCCTTGAAGCCCTGGCATGGAATAAGTTCTTGTTTTATTTCATTTTTTATTTTTATTTACAAAAGAAACATTGAGTCACAGCACCTTCCCAGAAAGTTCGGTTTCAGTGACATTTTTCTCTCCGCCACTCCTGACTCCGCAAAAAGAAGAGCAGACTAATTGGACTAATATTAGTATTATTTGGACTAATATCTCAGAGGAATTGAAGACCACATCAATCAAGCAATCATAACTCAGAAGCAAATTAGGAGGCCCAACTCTTATTTGGACACATTATGAAGTACCCCAACTTTGACTTATAGCAACCCTATAAACAAGTGACCACTGTCTCTGTATCATCAACTGCATCTGCATTGCAAAAATAATGCAGAATGACACCACTTTAACAGCCATGGTTCAATGTTACGGGATCCTGTTTGTTGTAGCATCAGGGTACTCCAATAGAGAAGGCTAAATATCTCATAAAACTACAAATCCCAGAATTCCATAACATTGAGCCACAGCAATTAAAGGGGTGCCAATTTGTATTATTTCCAAGCACAGAGACAGCCATCAACAGCCCCGCTCAGGTCTTGAAGATTCAGGGCCGTGGTTTATATAAATGATTATAAAATAATTATAAATAAAATAAAGATCTATATTAACTGTCTTATACGATAATACCATAAAAATAAATACAATTATTTTAGAGTCATCACAGGGACAGGGACATAGCTAGGATTTTAGGAAGGGGGGGTCCAGACTAAGTGCCACCATTATAATGGGGCTTGGGTGCAGCGGCGCAGCAGCACACACCATTCATTTTTTTTATGGGGGGGGGGGGGGTCCGGACCCCAAGAACCCCCCCCTCCTTGGCTATGTCCCTGACGGGGACAATTGGAGTATAAATGGGGATTATCCTGTGAAAATCGCACATTCGCAATTAAGATTTTCACATGACGTTGCAATTAAACGGCCATTATCCCGGGAATATCACGCAATTGTGGTCATGCTTTTCACATGACGTCTTGTTGAAAAGCAGTTAAAGTGCCATTAATCCGTGAATAACCAGGCAATAAACAGCAACAAATCATTCATGGCAAAATCCTGAAAATGTTTTCTTGCTGTTTATTCCCTGGTTATTCCTGGGATAATGGCTCTTTTGTCGTGGTCTGTCACTAGGTATCCCTTATCTGAAATGCTTGGGCCCAGAAGGGTTCCATATTTCAAATTTATTTCATTTTGAAATACCTGTGCTTGTGTGTGTGTGTGTGTGTGTGTGTGTATACTTGCAATAAGATATCTTGGAGATGGGCCCAAGTCTAAACATTACATTCATTTATGTTTCATATACCCATTACACACATAGCCTGAAGATAATTTCATACAAAATGTTTAATAATGTTATGTGTGGAACTAAGTGGGAAGGCTGAACCATCCTGTTTGTTTACATTGAAACTTCAGAAAGCAAAGGTGTCACTGTCTCAGCCACCCACGAAAAAAGTTTTGGTGTTTGGAGTATTTCAGATTTTGGATGTCCAGCAAAGGGAGGCTCAATTTGTATTGGGTTATATGTTGTTATTATTAACATTCAGAATTCATTTCCAAACAGAAGGTTTGATCTGATGGTGGATTAAATCCAGAATTCACACAAGTAAAGTAAGTAGTAAGACAAATTTATTCAAGTTCATCCTCTTTAATATCTCTTCTTGTTCATTTTATTTTATATGTTAGCTTTTCTGATAATTCTATAGATCGCATTCTCTTTAGCCACTGTTGTGTTGAAAGATTCGCTAATGTTTTCCATGATTCCACTGTTTCTAACCTTGAAGTGCTTAAGTGCAAATCCTCATCATGTGCCCAAGGAAAGTCCAAAAATGCAGGTAGTTTTTCTGATCCAGATCAACTAATGAGTGCTAGATGTTTTCATCTCCAGTAGGACAGGATCTTTTGCAAAGTGAATGGGATTTAATTCCCGAGCAAGCTCACAACAATATATTACTGCCTAGAAAACTAATTTCCCGCCTCCCATGTTGCTTTGATGAATTCCACTTACCATATATACTCGACTATAAGTTGACATCATGTATAAGTCGAGGGCAGGTTTTGGGACCAAAATTATGGATTTTGATATGACCCGTGGATAAGCTGAGAGTAAAATTTAGGAGCATGTAACAAAGAAACTAACGGATGAAGCAAAGGAAAACAATGCCAAAGAACACAAAATTCTGACAGGTGTAACTGTGTTTACACTGAAGACTGAATGGATGAGAGAGTAGAGTGGGGTCAGTACTTCCAGAACAGATTATGCTCTTTCCTTTCACCAGGGAATGGTTCTCTTTTTAAATAAGAATTAAACCATAATGCTTACATTGACCCATGGATAAGTTGACTCTGGGGTTTGGGGCCAATTTTTTGACTAAAATTTCTAGGCTTATACATGAGTATATACAGTATCTTAGTGGAAATAGGGAAGTTTGAGGGAGGATAGTAATAGGTAATGTCAGTGAACAGACTGATACTTCAAACCTGTGAACCCTGCCTCTGCAACACCAATGACTGATTCAGAATGAAGGGTTTGGTAGGGATGTTATAGACATGGAACAGATTTGGTCAGTAGGTGCATCTAACCCCAATGCATCCCACCCCTGCTTTACCATACTGTGTTGTATTGTTGTTTTCCTATCTTTAAACTGACTTCTTATATGTGACATGACAGTTTCCAGCAAAGTGGCCAAGGTGTACTCCTCACTGAAGTGCAATTCCCAGCATTCTGCACAATAGTCTGTGCTGGCTAGAGCTGATGGAAGTTGTGATCCAAGAGCATCTGCATGGCTACCATTTATCATCCCTGCTTTAAAGATAGGATTTGTGCTCCCTTCTGGAAAGGAAAAAACAGCTTCATACTCATAAAAATGTCATTAAAATTATTTTAAATGCTTTGTATATCATCAGTGATGCAACTGATAATTTGTATAGCTGTAACAAGGCAGAAGCATGAGTAATGCAACAGCTGAATACTAACTAAGAAATATCAATAGAATTCAAGCAGTGTCAGATGTTATCTGCGAAGCGTCTCATAAATGTGTCGAAATGACCTACCTAGCAGCCACCTATTCCTGCGCAAGTGTAATCTCACAAGGCTTTGAAATTTGTTCTGACATTGCACAAACACAATGGATGACGGTTCACCAGCGTCACCACTGTTCCTGCCCCACTGTAGACCTGCAGTGACCTCTAGCCTCAAATGGCCAGTTTTAATTCCAGTTTATTTCCACCTATGTTCTAATTATTGTCCCTTGCTGCTTTAATACCAAACTCTTCCTGTTATAGAATCATAGAACCATAGAATCATAGAGTTGGATGAGACCACAAGGGACATCCAGTCCAACCCCCTGCCATGCAGGAACACACAATCAAAGCACCCCTGACAGATGGCTATCTAGCCTCTGTTTAAAAACCTCCAAAAAAAGAGACTCCACCATCTTCCAAGGGATTGTGTTCTACTGTCAAACAGCTCTTACTGTCAGAAATTTCCTCCTAATGTTTAGGTGGAATCTCTTTTCCTCTAGTTTGAATCCATTGCTCCAGGTCCTATTCTCTGGAGCAGCAGGAAAAAAGCTTGCTCCATCCTCAAATACTTAAACCGCTCCCTGAAATACTTAAACAGAGCTATCATATAAGCTCTTAACCTTCTCTTGTCCATGCTGAACATACCTAGCTCCCTGTCTCTCCTCATAAGGCATGGTTTCCAGATGCTTCACAATTCTGGTCACCCTCCTCTGGACATTCTAGATGGAAGAGAAGAGGTGTAATCCAAACTCCATCCCTTTGTCACCGAGTTACCTCTGCCTTCCCAAGAGTCTCCTGGTTAAGGATGGACTTTTCAATATTTACAGAAAGAAACATTTGGGTTTCTTTTGCATTACACAAGTATATCATTTCGAAAGCACTAACTTTCTCCCACAGAATCCTGGAATTTCTAGTTTGGTGAGGCACTAGCGATCTCTGACACAACATTCTGAATACTTCATGGGGTGACAAAGCAGCTGGGAAAGGTGTACATTTGCCCCTCCTGCTCCATTGCAGGGCTTCCTCCCCTAGAAGAAAGCCCTGTAATGGAGCAGCCAGGAAGGGTGCAGATTTGCCTGTCTTGCCCCAAAGGGGGACCAGGACCAAACTGGGTGTTATCCCTCTTCTGGGATCCTTCGATGTGATTCCCCCCCCCCCCCCCCCCCGTGATGCCACTAGATGAAAGACTTATAAAAGCATTAATTATACAAAAATGCTGATCATCTATTTGTTTTTTAAAATCCCCACTTAGAAATGTTATCTCAGAAATTTCTACTTTAAGTTTCACTCTGTTTTCTGATTGGGTTCATTGTAGACAATCAGGTAAGTTTATTTCTAATTTAGAGACCTAGAGGCTACAACGTATGTGTAATAACGCAAGGAGGGTGACCAAGATGATAAAAGGTCTGGAAGGCAAACTGTATGAGGAATATATGAGGGTGCTGGAGAAGAAAAGAGTAAGAGGGGATATGATAGCCATCTTTAACTATCTTAAGAGCTGTTGATTTTGAAAAGTGCTTAGAAATGTCATTTGGGCCAAAGAACTATAGCCAAATTGTTTTGGAGTTGGCTGTGAGGAACATACAACTAGATCACTATGGCAGCTCCACTGGTTGCTGGTCAATTTGTAGGCACAATTCAAAATGCTGGTTATTACCTGTAAAGCCCTATACAGCTTGGGTTTCGGCTCTCTGAAGAACCATATCTCTCTGTATGAGACGGTGGTTGCATCTACATTGTAAAAATAATGCAGTTTAACACCACTTTAACTGCCATGGCACCATCCTACAGAATCCTGGAATGTGTAGTTTTGTAAGGCATCAGCACTTTTTGGCATAGAAGGCTAAAAATCTTGTAAAACTACAAATCCCAGGATTCCATAGGATGGAGATACAGCATTTAAAGTGGTGTCAAAGTGCATTATTTTGACAGTGTAGGCACACCCTTTGTGATCTTTGAGGGAGGTTCTTCTCTCAGTTTCAAAGCCTTCTCAGGCACTTTTATTGGGACCAAGGGAGAGCTCTTTCTCTGTGGTTGCTATGGTTGTCAGGTTGAACATGGGATGCATAGGTAACAGCTCCTGGAAAAGGGAACTGTAGTGTAAAGTTCCACCAGGCGTAACTATGTGTTCTCGCTCACCTTATCCCATATTAATCTAGAAACCCTAGCGGCTACTTCCAGACTTTGCAGCTGTTTCCCAGGGGAAGCTAGGATGACTCCATCCTTGCTGTCCTTCCTCAAACAAGTGAAAACCTCTTCTGTTCTGACAGAATTTTAGAAATTGACTACAACGTATCACTAAAATCTTCATGCTGCGATCATGCCATTGCTGAGTAGAAAATGTTTTATGGGATGACACAATATCTGTCAAATCCTCAGCTTTCATTAATTAAACTAATAGAAAAAGTTTTCCAGCCTTCATAGTCTGAGGATAAAACCTGAGACCATACAATTTCTGATGATTTCGGATCAGACATTCAGGGGTCAAGTAGCTGGGTCACATGTAACAATTGGTTAGTTTCCTACATCTAATTTTGACTATCATACATCTAACCTAATTCCAAGAACAATATGCATCCAATTCTCTCTCTTGCAACAGAATAACATTGTGTTCTTCTGGGTTTGACAGTTCATTGAGCCAATGTAATCCTGTCCTCATACACACAACAGTAGCTTCTATTGTGTTAAATGAAAACTTTCTCCCAGGTAAATGTGTATAGGTTTGCAACTCGTTTCTCCCCCAAACCGATATCTAGTCAATTGGGCAAAGAGTATCTTATTGATTCTGTTTTTACTGAGATACAGTCACTAGTTAGAACATTTTTCCTGTGTTACTTACAGATAAATTGCAGGCTAAATATTTAGGCCACTTCCTTTCTCCCAGCAGTGCTGTCCCACATTCTGAAAAAGTTACTACCAACATCTAGTTATAATGAACAGAGTGGAACACATGTTTTGAAACAGCATATTATTCCCTATGTTATATATGTGTTGTGGATTTATTTTTTATTTTTTTGTAATAATCATTCTCAAATACAGTAACACTTGGCTACTTGAAAATTCATAGCATATTATTATTATTATTATATTATTATTATTATTATTATTATTATTATTATTATTATTATTATTATTATTATTATTATTATTATTATTATTTTATTATTATTATTATTATTATTAAGCTTTATTTATATAACACTGTAAATTTACACAGCACTATACATACAATCTTTTAATTAGACAGTTCTAATCATATGACTTCTGTATTGAGAAATAAATATATTTAAGTGACTACCAGACTGCTTTTTTCCCTTTCATATGAAGGTAAGTAAAAGATGAATCAGCAGGTGAAGATTTTTCAATTCTAGTATATTTTTACCTGTAAAGGTCTTTCTGTTGTATTGTACTATTTTGTTATGATTTTATTTCTACAGACAGTTTAATATCATGTTAAGCTTGATTTTTGCATGTGTTTAATGACCTCGGTTTTACTTGTTTGTCTTTTTTAACAGTAAGCCACCTTGAGTTCCAGGCTTAGGAGAAAAGTGAAGTAAAACTAAAGTTTCTGATTGATGGATTGCATCAAATCAAAGGCTTTATCTGGTTCAACATTCTTTCCACACACAGTGGGCAGCCAATGCCAATGAGAAGTCAACAAGTGGGACATGAATTTAATAGTACCCTCCCATTAATGTTCACTAGCAACTGGAACACAGAAGCATAGTTTCAAACATAGCACCTATATAAATTACTATTATTATTGTTATTGTTATTATTATTGCTGTCATCTTTTCCCTTCCAGCTCTCGGGGTTAACAGTGCAATCCTATCCATATTTGCTAAGAAGTATCCATGGGGCTTACACCCTAGTAAGCATGCTACTATGCAGAGCAGGCTTGGATTCAGAGGAAGCAGAAGTGAAGATGGGAGGAAGGAACATTAACAAACAAAGATAGGCAGATGACACAATACAACTAGCAGAAACAAAGATAAAGAGCAATTACTGAAGAAGTTCAAGGAGGAAAATGCTGAGATTGGATTTATGCTGAACATTAAAAAAAATACAGACCACAGAAGATTTACAAGAACTCATCCTAGACAATGAGAAACTTAAAATAGTCAAAGAGTTCCCATATTTTGGTTCAAATATTGACCAAAATAGAGACTGCAGTCAAGAAATCAGGCTGCTATGAAAGAACTGGACAAGATCATAAAATGTAAAAACATAATTCTGAACACTAAAGTAAGGATCATCCAAGCCATCGTATTCCAAATCACCATGTACGGATGTGAGAGCCGGACAGTGAAAAAAGCAGAAAGGAAGAAAATCAACTCATTTGAGATGTGGTGCTGAAGAAGAGTACTCAGAATACCAGGGATGGCCAAGAAGACAAATAAATGGGTCCTAGAACAGATCAAGCCAGAACTGTCCCTGAAAGCTAAGATGACATTAAGTATGGGCCACATCATGAGGAAAAACAAATCATGGGAGAAGACAATGATGCTAGGAAAGGTAGAAGACAGCAGAAAGAGAGGAAGACTGCATGCTAGGTGGACAGATTCAATCAGAGAGGTCACAGGCCTGAGTCTGCAGGGCCTGAGCAGAGAGGTTGAGGACAGGGAGAGGTTTCATCCATAGGGTCGGTCAAGGTGGACTCAACAGCAGCTAACAACAACAATTGTGCTTAGGATTGTAGTTATGCTACAGTCCTATTTACACTTACCAGAAATACATCTGATTGAATTCAATATGGCATACTTCTGAGTAGACATCCATAGGATTGTAGTTGATTCCTGCTTGAGAGACCCATATACAGTCAGATGGTCACAAATTCTTTCTGCACATGTGTGCTGCTCCAGTCATCCCAACAGAGGAAGCAGAGCTTGGGTAAAGTTATTTTCTTGGGTTACTGTTCTCAGAATTCCCCAGCTAACAGGGTCACTAAATATACCAACTGGGGATTCTGGGAATCTTTTTTTTTTTAACTTAACATTTTCTGTCAAGAAAGTCCTGACTTTTCTAGTCAAGAAAGACAGCCTGCATAAATGAAGAAACGTATGAAGCAATTTAGAAAAAACTAAACTTGCATGCTTCATCAAAAGCAAATCTCACATACTTTGGTGTGATTGCTCCCAACTAAGTGATATCTCATCTCAGGAGAAAAGCAAAGTATAAACTCAACAAATAAAATAAAACAGGCATATGAGGACTACAACCTTAGTATGACAATTCAAGAATCCACAGCAGGATTTAATGGTTAGGATTCCTCCCCCTCTTATTGTGAATTCTTAAGGACATTAAAGCCAAATCTTTTTTATACACCAATGAGAAGGGCCTGACTCTCAAAACAATGAACTGTCAAAGTGGACTTTGCTCCGTGGTCTTTACTGTACTATAGCAACTTTGCCAAAGTATTCACTTCCAATTGAACCATTTAAACCAGAGAGTAGCTGGCAGTCTGCCAAGATGATAAACTGCACTATCTAGCTCAAAAATGTCTCAAAACAAGCCAAGAAAAAAGACTGTCCTTTGAAGAGACCAGAAGAGGGTTAAATAAGAGGAATTCAGGGGTTCATTAGCTCCTTTTTCAGAGGGGAGTGTGGAGTCAGGTTTTGGGATGTGACTGATTATGACAGATGGTGGAATCCCCCAAAGATAATAAAAAATATCCCAAACACTCCAGAATTCTAGGAGTTAATGCCAGTTTGGTGTCTGGAAGTCATTGCCAAAGCGAACCTTGGGAAATGCCATGCAACTGCAAATGTATTACAGAGCAAACACCTGTTTTAAAAACTAGCTAATAAATGCCCAGCTCAAAAATGCTATGAACATCATTAGACATACTCACAAAGGGCAATATCAGAACCTTCTTTGTGGCACACATTGCCTAGCACCCTGTTTATGCTATATGCCTGTGAAAGTTGTTTTACACATGCAGCGTGAATTATGTGCCAAAGGGCACCAGAATGCTGGCAACAGAATGTTGCATCTACAGCAACAGTGGATCTTACAGTTGTGCATTATATATCGTGCATTGTGGTTGTGCAACATAACATTGCTCATTGAAATTGCACATTATGTAATGTGTTGTGCAGTGTGGCAATTCTGCATAGGGGTTGTATATTTCTGGCTTAATGTATTCCCCTGTGTGGATATTTACACTACACTGAGGGGAGTGGAACTGCAGCCATAGCCTGCAACTCAGGGATAGTGCATTCCCTTTTCTCATTTCAGTTACAGTATAGCTAAAGGCTTTTTGCTTTTATTGACATAATAGTAGTAACTGAGAAGTCTAAGATCTGATAACAAGCCTATGCTTTCCTTTTCATGTGTACACAAAATATATGTAGGAGTGGGATGAAACCATATCAACTGTCCCTGCAACCATTTGCTGGAATGTCTGCAGAGGTATTCATAGCTGCTCTTTTACAAATGTCTGCAAATGAACACACATGTGAAATGTCATTTTCAACTAAAATAGAAGACCAAAGAGTGTTATGGCTAGATTTTACTAGAAACAAGGAAGAAGTATCACTGGGCAAGTGGAATGTGAGGAAAGGCTTATGTTGCTCTCTGGGCATCTGCAACCTGTCCCCAAAGCATCTGTTTATCTCCAACGGACTCAGCAAGTATATTTGCAAATAAAATAAATATTATAGCAACCTTTCCCCTCCAATACAGAGCTAGGAGGGAAAGTTAAATGTTTTTAGACTAGAACTATCAACACAGCCATGCCAGATGGAGGATTATGGGAACTGTAGTCCAATAGGTAATCCCCCCCCCAAGTGCAACTACCGTAATTGTTCAACCAAATCAAAACTCCATGGCATTATCCTTGAATTTCTCATTTCTTGGGAAAGATGGGATACTCTTGGTTGTGTCCTACAAATGATCTTAATAAATCTGTACTCCTGTTTTTTTTAAAGGTAGTGGGGTGTTATGTCACATGGATGTATGTTTGCTTTCATGAGCACTTTTAGCTGAAAATGTGACAAACATATCACCCCACATACATAGGAAGTTTTTTACTGCTACTGAGGACTATATTCCCTTTGGATGTTATGTAACAATGTCTTGGGAATGAGATGGTGCTGATAAGCAGGCCAGAAACCTGCAGTGGACAGGATTGGAAGTGAAATTGCCACTCCTTTTCCCTATTCCTTCTTCACATTTGCCCAGAAGTTTCAGGGAAGGGAGAAATTGTCTGGCCATAAGTTTGAGATCATTGCTTGTACAGGGCATTTGAAATTAGGCTTCAGCAAGGTTGTTCCTTGCTGCAGTATATAAATATCAATAAAAATAATCCTTTTTGGCTGCCAGGTATTTTCCAGCCAAGCATGCTCTTTTTGCATTCTGTTTCTACTTTTGAGCATACATAGCTTTGCGATTTTTTTGGGGGGGGGATGTCATATTGAGGAGGGAGCAAACTTGTTTTCTGCTGCTCCAGAGAACAGGACCCGGAAGAATGGATGCAAGCTACAGGAAAAGAGATTCCACTTCAACATTAGGAGGAACTTCCTGACAGTGAGGGCTGTTCGACAGTGGAACAAACTCCCTCGGAGTGTAGTGGAGTCTCCTTCATTGGAGGTCTTTAAACAGAAGCTGGATTGTCATCTGTCGGGGATGCTTTGATGGAGATTTCCTGCATGGCAGGGAGTTGGACTGGATGGCCCTTGTGGTCTCTTCCAACTCTCCGATTCTATGATTCTATGAAAATTCATACTTACAGTCTGATGGATTACAAAAGTCCATTTGGGGCTAACAACTTTTCTTCATTTGCCCCATACTCTCTAGCTGTCCTAATTTGGCAGATAATGTCATTTTGCATTCTTAGCTAATCTTAAATGTCCCACGCTCTCTCCCTTCCTCTCATTTCCCCCCTTTGTCCTCAGATCACTTTGCATGCTGCAAACTGAATTCATAGTGCAAAAGTGTTTTGCACTCAATTAATGGAGAAGAGAAGAGAAAGGGAAATCTAGCCTTTCCCAGTAGGCTAAGGCAAAAACAAACAAAGGTTGCAGCCTCTCCTAATCTGGGTGTTCTTCCTCATTAATAACTTTTGCCATATTAACCATAGTCTAACCTTGCTTGGCCACATGTGTCCCAGTTTTCTGCTGTGGAAAGTTGGAGGTTATACCTTCCCATACTAGTTTGCTCGTGGCTCATTTGTTCTGGAAATTAAAGCGCTAAAGATGAAGCAAATAACCTGATCCCAGGAGGACACTAAAAACTGACAAGAAGTGTTGACAATCAGGCAGCAGTTATTAGCAAGTTTCTCTTCTACCCAAGACTCTCTGGAATTGCAGGGCCTGGCGTAGGGATACATCACAATCTCTGTTTCTGTCCCTTTGCAATTCTCCTTGCAGTTCTAATCATAATGGGGGGGGGGAGGTTTATCATTGTTGTTGTGTGCCTTCAAGCCTGACTTATTCAGAGTGAGTTTGTCATTGCCATCCTCTGAGGCTGAAAGAGTGTGACTTGCCCAGGGTCACCCAGTGGGTTCCATGACTGAATGGTGATTTGAACCCTGGTCTTCATACTCCAGTGCACAAACCACTACATCATGCTGGTTCTTGTTGTTATTAGGTTTGGATAAATAACATAAGATGTAATGTATCAATAGCCACCAAGCTTAGTCTGTACTTTATGAAGTGCACATAGCACTCTGTCCAGCACATATCCAATCATCATGATCGTCGTCGTCGTCATCCCCAGTGTCTTAAAGCATCTGCTGTTGTGCCACATTCTCATTCCACTTAACATGTCACACTTCAGGAAGCATGAAGTAAAATGTTCTGTACTTTCAAATGTCCTCTTAAACAACTCCTTCATCCATACATTTACATTTCCCCCCACATTGAATATTAATAGCAGCTTTCAGTCTACATTCTGTGGCCTCAATCCAACACAGGGTTAAGTACACAGGGCCATTGATTGTGGTGTTGGAGTGTGGCCTGTATATGTGTGTTAAAAATGTAGGCATAAATGTATGCCTTATAAATTAAATTCTATTTTTGCTTGTGTTTCTTGATTTGTAATGCAGTGGGTGGGAACAGAACTGGGAATGGGATCAATCAAAGTCAGGAACAACTTTTTGCAAATTAAAACACCCGAAATGTCTTAAAAGAAAACTTTAGTTTATAATTCATTTATTCTGGCAGCATGCATGCACCTCCCTTCCATGTCATCTACATTTTCTCATCCCCCCACAAACTGCAACCTCCAAACACTTATATAACTTCTTAAATTAGCACTATCTTCTGGTGATATTTTTCCCTTGCAGCTCTGCACAAATTTTAATACTTACAAGGATTTCTCTTGAGAAAAGACATACTGATTTTATTAGCACTACTATTTTAAGGTGCTAGAAAAAGCTGCAGCATTATTTAAAAGTAATCGGTTAGTACTGGAATCCTATGCATGCCTAAAGCTGCAGTCCTATATCGATGGACTTAGGAATAATCTCTATTGAGCTAAATTGGGTTTACTTCTAGGTAGATTTTAGAGGACACTCATCTCTTTGAAATGCTGGAAGTGGGAAGTCTTCAGTTTGAAAGCATTCTCCATCTGAAGGACTGTCCAAGATTGGTTTAAAGACAAAGAAACATATGTAGGGAGAGCAGGGAAAGACCTTAAAGAAGCTTAAAAAGCAGACTGAACAGGGATACAGGTCACCTGATCATGCTCTTTTCCTTTTGATGAGTTGTGCTGCATTATCATGTAAATAACTGCAACTAATTTCAAATGTGGATTGTGTATATTAATGAGCAAATGCAATTTTTATTGAACTTTATATTCTCTTCTGCCCTCATACATTTTCCTCCTTCTCCTCCTCCTTCAGGAAGGTGTAAATGGCCACCTTAGTCATAGTCTAGGCCATTGGTTCTCAACCTGTGGGTTGTGACCCCTTTGGGAGTCGAACAACCGTTTCACAGGGGTCACCTAACACCATCAGAAAATACACATTTCTGATGGTCTTAGCAACCAAGACACTGCAATTTTGTGGTTGGGGGTAACCACAACATGAGGAACTGTATTAAAGGGTCGCAGCATTAGGAAGGTTGAGAACCACTGGCCTAGGCAGAAGGTACATTTACTGAGCTGCCAGCTGGTCCTTTTCTAGCCAGAATTCAAGGTCCTGGTTATGACCTGTAAAGCCCTATGCAGCTAAAGTATACACTATCTGAAAGACCATGTTTCCCTCTATGAGTCTGCCTGAGTTTTAAAATGGTCAGAAAAAGGCTTTCTCTTGGTCCCACTACCATCTCAAGAATGTTTGGTGAGAAGGCAGCAAAGAGCCTTCTCAGTGGTTGCTCCCAGATTGTGGAATCACCCAGTTGTGGAATTAAAGGAGCTTTTAATGGAGGTGATGCTTTTATCTCTTTTAATCTTTTTTTTTTCACTGTTTTAATTGTGTATTATGTCGTTTTATCCTTCTGTTTTTAAATTGAAGTGTAATTTATTTATTTTTTAAACTTTTGTGTAAATTTTTTAAAGTTGCGCCCTGTTTTTAGCTGTGGAACATATCAAGTTCTTTTAATGGCCTAATGATTCACTCTAAACCTTCTTCACAAAGACACAACATGTCTGAAAAATTGGGCCATGTGGATATAGCTATGTTTATATCTGCAAATTTACACAAACACAATTCATCTAGCAAATCAGAGTGAACACCAAATTCAAAGAATGAAATATATAAATACCGTACGTCTCAGAAATTGGGTTTACAGCAGCAGCTTTCTTACTAAAATCCTTTGGGTTACACCTTAAATATCTATATCTAGTTATATGCTGATTTAATATTAAATAAAACTAAGCAAATATATACACAAATCCTCATTGTTTTTCAAATATTACATTAATAGGAAATACAATTATTGAGATTGTCTGCAAAAGAAAAAAACTTGGCCTAGAAAATATGAAAGCACTATGTTCAAAGGACATGGAAAATAAACTCCCTTTCTTTATAGCCCTCTTCCTATGGGATTTGGCATAAGACAGACTAGAAAAATTCTAAGAAATGTCAGGTTTTCTTTACTGGCATTTTTTTTTCTTTACTTTGTTCTGAACAGAAACAACTTTGGCTCAAAAGGTAAATTTCATTGACTGTAGGTTTTACTAAATGTGAGTTTAGTTGTGCAAGCAAAGGGAAGTTGAGAGTGTACTAAATATGCCTAGGTTTTACAACCTCTTTCTTTCTTTCTTCTCTCTTTTTTGTCCCCCCCCCCTTCTTTTTTTTCTTCTCTCTTTTTGATAAGCACTTAAGAGAAACCTATTCACTGGAAGCTGCCAATTCTTCTATTTACAATAAGAACAGATTGGGGGATCCTAGAGAAAATGCGTGTGGCAAATTAGGGTGAACTCAGTGGCCTGAATATTAAATGCGAGGGAGAAAAAAAAATATTATGAAGGGCTGGTTTGCAATTTCATTGCATTCTCTCTTTCTTTCTGAGACTGTCCTAAAGCCATTATCATAGCTGAATAGTTTGCATAATGGAAAACACAGTCACCTCAGATCTTCTTTTGCATGACAAACCCTTGATTAGAAAAATAATAGGATGGAAATGGAATTGGTGTTTACTATGGATGGCTGGAGAAAGGAACCCAGCATTAAAAGAAACAAGGCCAAGAGAAAAGGAGAATACACTCAGCATCCTGAACTATGATACAGACAGATGAGTGAGCCTTTTCAGTACAATACAAACTGTTTATAGTCCTTGTGGAGACTGGAGGAAAAAAGTGGGGAAATTGATTTTATAAAACGAAAATCTTATAATGAAAATTCCTAACCCTTAAAAAAAAGAGAAGAAGCTTTATTCATAGATTTAAAGAGTATGGTCCCCTCTCTGGCAAAAGCAATTTGTGGACCATATTAGAATGGACTGACAATGGGCTAGAGAACAGGAGGGCTTATAATGAATCAGACATTGTCCATTGAGCCCTGCACTATGTAACTTGATAAGCTGCACAGAGGCTACAGCCCAGCCATCTAGGATCTTGGCCTGCTTTCAAACCAAAGTGTTTAATCTGGAATCAATATGCCTTGTTTGCTCACAGGTTCAAAACAACAGGGACGTTCATTGTTTTCCCAATGATTCTCACGTTTATGTTTATGGGTTTGGATTTTTTTTATTTTTATTTTTTTTATTTTTTTGGGGGGGGGGGTTGGGTTTTTTTGCTTAACAGAAAGTCCATTGATAATGTTTTTAATACGTAAGAGAACTTCAGTTTCCACGGGTATGGATCCCCTTTTTTTTGTAAGAGAGGTAGATTGGAAGGTGTGATTGGAGTTACAAATCCATAACACTGAGTTATGAATTCAAGATTGGTTTGTGTTCACAATCCCTGCATATATAACACTGTAGGGAATACATAGCCTTCATTTTAAAAATTCCAGAAATCTAGATTTACTGGTCAGCAACCAATGTGAGCAACATTAGACTGACATTTCTACCCCTTCCAGCAAGTTATCTCTGGTGTCAGGATAAATTGTGGACTCCTGCTTCTGACTTACAATGGAGATTGCTTGCAGGAGGGAGGTGGAAACATCTATCTGCTGTGTCCCATTTGACAGAAGAAACTTCTTTCGCTTGTAGGAGCTACTGCCCACCATGCCAGGATGAGGTGGGGTGGTCCAGGACCAACTAAGGCTATATAAGGCTGTAGTCTTCTTATGTGCAACGATGTTTCAGAGGGAGAAACTGCTGCCTGACCAGAGATCTCCAACTTCCAGTTGACTTCAGGATTAGAAGGAAGGGTAGAGTTAGCCTTGGGAATCCACAGCTGAAGCATCCAATTAATTTAATGGCCCTATGGGCCCATACCCTCTAACTGTACTGATCTGGCAGGGGCAGTCTGATTAATCCTCTGTCCCTTTTAAAATGCCCCAGTTTCCCTCTCCTCCCACTTTCTCCCTTTGATCTCAGCTTGCTTCAATTGCTGCAAACTGAGTTCATAGTGAAAAAGTAGTTTGCACTCAACTCAGCAAGGAGGAAGGATAAGAGGGAGCAGATTCTTCCCCTTCCCAGTAAGCTGACGCAAAAGCAAACGGCTGCAACCTCACATATAACCTGTGTATTCTTCCTCAAAGGAACCCAGGTGGTACAGTGGTTAAATGCCAGTACTGCAACCAAAACGTTGTGAGTTCGATCTTGCAGAGCTCCAGGTTGACTCAGCCTTTCATCCTTTCGTAAGTTGGTAAAATGAGTACTCAGATTGTTGGGGGCAATTGGCTTAGACATTGTAAACTGCTTAGAGAGTGCTTAGCACTGTAAAGTGGCATAGAAATGTAAATGCTAATACCTTTTGCCATCTTGACTACACATTGACGTTGCTTGGCCACATGTTTTCATTTGCGAAATGGAAATGAGTTGGAAGGTATGTTGGCCCATGCAGTTGTTGATGCAATTGGAGAAGATCCAAACTAACTGTTCAGAAGACCTGAAGGACCATAACATAATAGGGTTGGAAGAGGTCCCATAGGAGTCCTACACTGCTGAAACCTCTTTGCATGCTATTCCTTTCTGTGGGAATTACCATGCCTTGGTCACCTCAAACCACTGATTGTTCAGCTGGAAGTAAAGTGACCAGAACAACAACATGACTGTGAGTCCAGTCCAGGGAGACCAGATGTCCTCCTTTTACAGGACATGTCCTATATTTCAATTTGTCCAGGAGGAATTCCATAATGTCCTCCATTTTGAGCATGGCTAAGAAGTCCATTGAATAACACCATTGCTGTTCCCCTGGAAAAATTATTCTGCTTGACAACCTGTCCGCACTACAAATAGAGGTATAGGATGGATCCTTCTAAAGTTCTTTTCCCTAGGAGCAGCAGCAGCAGACAAGAACTATCCTCAGAACTATGTTTGTTTCTCAGAGGGGAAAAGAAAGCAAATACGTTAAGCAATGGGTTGCTTGAGGACACACTGCAAATGTTGAAAGGTTTTTTTTCTTGATTTCAGCATAATGGACAAATAAAAGGAATAATTCAAATGTAGATTCAGTTAAAGATTTATTGCTAGTAAAGTACAATTTTAGGCATTTCCTTGCAGAGGTCTATAAGTATATTGCATGCCAAGAAGGCATTTTAACAATGGTAAGTTCATCAGAAAAATATAGTTGTGTATATAATAAAATACAGTATATATAATATAGCTGTAAATAAACCATATGAAAAGAATTACAGTGGGTATCCTTCGATATCCTTGGTTTTCTGGTTCCAGAAAATCCATGTATGCTCAAGGTCTGTTATATACAATGGTGTAGTAAAATGATGTTCCTTATATAAAATGGGGAAAAAAATAAGGTTTGCTTTGTGGAATTTGTATTTTATCAATATTTTCAAGACATGGATGGTTGAATCTGTGGATGCCGAATTTGTGGATACGGAGGGCTGGCTATATATGAGAGCTTTTCGTTTTTATTTTATAATGTCCTCTTTTTATGGTTATGACATCTGGTCACTCTAGTCCAGCAAGCAAAAGAAGCCTGTGTTGAAAGGGAAAAACAAGATTTACATCAGGAGAAGCCAAGATGGACCCAACCTGAGAGTCTTTCTATTGTAGCCCTAGGCAGAAATAACCCAGTTTGATACCACTTTAACTACCAGAGCAGAAATAACCCAGTTTGATACCACTTTAACTACCAGAGCAGAAATAACCCAGTTTGATACCACTTTAATTACCAGAGCTCTTGTGCCACAACATACAGCAGTTCATAGAATTCCATAGTATTGAGCCATGGTAGTTAAAGTAGTGTCAGACCAGATTATTTCTGCCATGTGGATGCAGCTTAGGTCTGCAATGGTAGTTATTGTTCTGCTTTATTTGATTTTATTTTTTTAAAAGATAAATTCAGGCACAGCATCTTGAGCAAACACAGCTGACATTTTTGAATCTCAGACATTCTCCTTCCCCACAAGGAACCTGACACAAGACACCTTTCAGATGGCTCTGCTCCTCTCCTCTTCCCCCTTTTGCTTCTACACTGTCTGACCCAGGAAAAACAAACAAACAAACAAACTCCCAGAAGGGAAGGCAAGAAGTTCTGAGATCTGCTACATGGTTATTGTTACTAGGGAAACGACTTCCTTAGCATTCATGTGTTCAGCAGATCTGTCTGACTGTGTCTCGGCAGCTCAGCCAAGAACATGAAGAGAATGGCACAAAGGCAGAGGCAGGCTCATCTGGCGCAGATATTCCCAAACATGTGTCAGCCGCACTTTTACTTTTCCTGCAGCTTAAATATGGCCCTTTTTTGCATGTTTAATTCCATTAACAAAATGGAAAGTTGAACTATGGGAGCTGTTAAGAGTCATCTCCTTAATTTTCACAGTACTTGGGTGCGTGTGTTGATGGTTGTTTCTTCTGGTTGAAAAATAGTTAAGGCAGTTAAGATTACTGTCCTTCTTTCCCCCTTACTGGAATATTTACCACAAGCTCTTGCCTTAACACTTCCAGTATTCCATCCCATGCACTCCCTTTTCTTTTCTTTACTTCTTATTTTGTTTGCAGCTTACATTGGGTACAATTTTCATGCCCCTGCATTCCACCCCCTTCTCCACTGTTAGTTCTTGAATTTATTGTATAATAATAATAATAATTTATTTCTATTCCGCCTTTTCCTTTTATGCCCCTTTTCTCCTATGGGTTTATCACACAAAGGAGATCAGGAGTTTATCCTGTGACTATCCCAGAAAAAAAGTGTAATTACACAATACAATTTCACACAACGTTACACAAAACCCACCATTATAGTGGTCACAAAGAAGCATTAAAGTGCATCTTTTTACTTTCAGGATTTCAGTGACAATGATATCATTTTATTTGTGCAATTGCGTGTGATAATCATTTGCGCAATTACTCACCATTTTTGCTTTATTTGTGGGGTGCTTTAATCTCTCTTTAATGCCGAAATTAGTCCCATTGTGATAAACTCCCTAGAAAGGAACCCAGGACATCTTACAAATAAAAACATTTTGAAAGACTTTACAATGAAAGTTTTTTAAAAAATTAAAAACATCAAATAAAAACAGTATAAAATTACATACATTAAAAACTATAATACACACCCCATATAACAAACATCCCATATAAAAGCCATCCCATGATTATGTATTTAAAGCCCATCCAAATAAAACCGTTTTGCTCGCCGTTTGTTCAGCTTACAGTGTAACCTCATAAATGTCTTGTTGCTGTTGATGTTGTTGTGTGCTTTCAAGTTGGTTTCAAGTGACTCTAAAGTGACAATGTCATGGGGTTTTCTTGGCAGGTTTCTTCAGAGGGGGTTTACCATTGCCTTCTTCTGAGGCTGAGAGAGTGTGACTGCTTCACACAGATGGTTCAATAAAACTTTAGTATAAGGTTGACATCTTGATGCCATTGGGCCATCCATACACACACTCTCTCTTCCTCAACTTCCAGTCTAGATAACCCCAGTGTATTGTAGTGAGGATAAAATAAAACATTGGGGAGAGCATTGTGTTATGTTCCTTGTACAAAGGGTAGAACATATATTAAAAAAAAAATAACATGATAATAAATAAAACAGATAAAATGAACTGACTATTTTACATATTGTTTTCTCCTTAGGGTAGCTACTCTTGCTGCTGCCTAGTTTCTAGGGTTTCCAGAGTGAAAACTGGCTCCTATGCCTTTAATGTGTAAATGAAAGAATGTATAGAAGAGGGAATGAGAACAGGTGCATCTTGTTATCTGGTTGTGTAAGAAGCAATACATGCTGAAATTCTCACTTTTAGAGATACAGGAGCTGCCTCCAGTTTTCAGTCTGGCAGTCTTACATAGTTTCCATCTTGCTATGCAATGTTTTCTCTCCAGCTGTCCCAGTTTGGCAGGGACAGTCCCAATTAATCCTCTGTCATCCCACCTTTTCATCTGCTTTTAAAATGTATCAGTTTCTCTTTCCTTGTCCCACTTTTCCCTTTATCCTCAGTTTACTTCAAGTGGTACAAACTGGGCAAATTCAAAGTGCAAATGTAGTTCACACTCAACTCAGCAAACAGGAGAGGAGAGAACAGTACTGTATCTTGCCCTTCCCAATAGACTCAGGCAAAAGCAAACTGCTGCAGCTTCTCTGAGCTTGTGTGTTCTTCCTCATTAATAACTTTTTGACTTCTTGGCTACACTCTTAACTCATCTTCACCACATGTACCCCAGTTTCCATCTGTGATGCTTCGGAGGGTATGCAGTCACAGGGATCTGACGGGCTGAGCAGAGACGTGTCCTCCATTTTAGGGAGAGACATTCTTCTTCTCAATTTATACACTGCTACTGGTCCTGACAGATGGCAGATAAAATAGATTGCATTTTACTTAGTGAGTACATATTTTGAAAGGCTTGAGTTAAAATTTTAGGACAAGGAGTCAAACACAAGTAAGTGACACTTCACCCTGCTTGGCCACATGTGTCTTTGTTTTAATCTGTGAAATGTTGGGAGGGTATGCACTTTATAGAGGGGCTAAATAACCTAAAAGCACCAGACCCCATCTGATCTTGGAAGCTAATCAGGATCAGACCTGGTTATTACTTGGATGGGAGATCACCAATGAATTCCAGGTGCTGTAGGCTATATTTCAAAGCAAGGAAGTGGCAAAATCACCTCTTGGTATTCCTTGCCTAAGAAAACCCTATGAAGTCCATGGTTTGCCATAGATCAATTTGAAGGCACACAAACATGCACTTTGTGCTAGGACCTGTATGTCATAATCTGTGTGTAGCTGCCTTACTGTCAAAAGACTTACAATCAAAACAGGGAATGTGTACGGAGTGTGTGTTACATTAAGACCAGAGACTAGACCAGAATTACTCAACTAAACTTCAGACTGGGCATACCTTTCAAGGAGATCTCCTATACATTTTTGGTCTCTATTTCAGAAAACTCTGCCTTAATTTTTGCTATATGCAGACTCTTGTTGATGAGCATTGCTAAAGACATCATATTTCAAGGTTGACGTTTTGTTAGAAGTTAAATTTCTAAGGACATAGGGCTTGGAAAAGTCATGTGGTCTGAAAGTGTCTGCTAACTTTTTACACATACCTTGTCATTTTCCAGGTCTACGTCATATCTTGTTTGCTTGCTTTTGGCTTTGATGAATGGGTCCTGGAGAACATTTGCAATGTAACTGTTGATGGTGATCACCTGCAACATACCTGTTGATTTCTCTCACAGAATGACTGCCACTTTTAGAAGGAAATTTAAATTGGGAGAAGGGCTAAGTGCCCCCAGTTGGCTGTGTCATTTTCTACAAAATGTTACATGTCTGTATATTTTTTAAAAAATAAACCAACCAAGCAGGTAGGGGACTGACTATTAATCTCTCAGTGCAATGAAAGTTTGGACCTTTCTTCCCAGTAAATGTGATTTCTAACTAATTTAGAGATATTGCAAATATGTTTATGTTATCAACAAGAGTGATAACTCTGGCCAGTATGACCCAATGTAGTGTAGTGGGTTGAGTGTCGGACTAGTATTGATATCATACTCTACTGTTACACCGTTATTATTCCACTAACTGCTATGGCTCCCTCCTGTGGAATTCTAAGATTTGTAGTTAGGCCTAAGAACTCTAAATGCCCTCCCAAAAAACTGCAGATCCCAGGATTCCACAGGAGGCAGCCATAGAAGTTAAAGTGGAATAATAGCACTATAACAGTTTAATTATTGTCCTCAGACTTTGAGAGATTAGGGTTCAAATCCCTACTCAGCCATGGAAAACCACTGGGCATGTCATACATTCTCAACTTAAAGAGGAAAGCAATCTGGCCCAGAAACTTTCATAACATGTTCTCCTTAGTGTTAACATAAATCAGAAATGACTGCAAGGCACCCAAAGACAGCAGTATCATTAAGGCCAACATCCCACCCCAAACAAAGGGTGGGTCCCTTATATAAAACGACAAAATCAATGTTTGCCCTTTGGAATGTGTGTATTTTTTCCAATGTTTTCAAGCCATGGATGCTTGGAAAATCTATGGAAATGGAGGGCTGACTGTATACCTGAATGATACTGCATAGATTTGAAGAAGTGGGGATGATAGTCTGGAAAAGCTCATGCAAACATAAATAGATTAGTCTTAGGGGATCTATGCAATTCTTCTTTGTTTACAGTATGCAGAATTAAGGATTCAAAAACTGCAAGTTAAAAGTGTAGGCAAACTGGGGAGGGGGGGAGCATGCAAGATAAAGCTCTCCTGTAAGTCAGGTACAGAAGCCTAGCAGTGTGAGAGCACAAGCTACAGGAAACACCTCCTGTGGTTCCCCCCTCAAGCTGCAGTTTTGTCTAAAAAGAGCAAGGGCCAGCCACCTGCTTTGCCTGCACTTTGAGACATGCTGGCTTCTAGCATGTGAGAAATGGAGGCGTTGTTCCATTTCCCCCTTCAAATGCATTCACATTTCCACCAGAAGCCTTGAAAAGATGCCCAGGTGCAACGTTAGAAGAACTGTCCTGCAAATGGAGAGTATCCAAACATGTGTGCCACAATTTCACAGAAAAAGGCGTCTAAAAAGGCATCTATGGGTGAGAAGAATTAGCACTGGAGAGTGATGGCAGAAGTCGGACAGAACTGAAACTGACCTGGAATTGCACGTTTTGTAAGATTTACTGTAGGCAGCTGTGTCTGAAATGAACAACCCCTTTGGCAAGTAGATATTGGGGGGGGGCACTTTCTTGTTTAATTTTGTGAGCCTGGTTCAAAGATGTGTGTACAGTGCTTCATTTTTCACAACTGGATACACTGCAGTTATCACCAGGTGAGTCTGGTAACTATACCTATGGCGGGCCATAAGCAACCCCAGGGCTGCTCCTAGCATTAGGTACACCGAGGTAGTCACCTCAGGAAGTTTAGTTGCCCTTTGGCCATCACAAAAGGACTGCAAATGATACATAATTAGCAATGTGTTATTATTGTTAATCTGGGAGGAACGAAAGGGGAAGCAGGGACATTTCTGCCTTAAGTGTAAAAATAATTTAGTTGGCCTTGGAAAAACTGTTGCTGGCATCTTATGAGTGAAGTGGTAAATCTGACCTACAACATTCACAAGTCACTTTTATGATTGTTGCACAGGTTGGAATTCTGTTCTGACCATGCAATGACGAAAATCCTTCCTAAATTCAACTTGAAATGAGTGTGTGTGTGCACGCACGCACACACACTCACACACACCTCAACATGGTTATTTCTGTGTTAAAGAGTGAGGATATATGTGTGGATGTGTAGCTATTTTCCTCATGAGGAGGCCGGCACCTCATGAAGGAGAGGGCCAAGTGGTCCCTTCCTGCCTTGGCTGCAGTTCCACCAGTCTCATAAGGAGGCTGGCGCAATGAAGAAAAGGGCCAAATGCACCCATTGGGCTGTCCCCCTGGCTTCCCACACCAGGTCATACCAGGGATGGGGACACCATTGATCCCCACATTGCCCCAGTTCTTCGGATGAGACATTGCTGCAACCTCAATGCATTCTCTCACACATCCTCGATATATTTCTTGGTGTTTGAGTGACTTTCTGTCACACACTAATTCTCGCATACACTCTTCCTCAGATACATTCATTTACACACAATCTCCCACACAAATTATCAATTCTCTCTCTCTCCCGCTCTCTGTCTCTCACAAACACACACACTCTTCATCTGTGTTTTTCATACTTGAATACGCACATATACACGAGAGGATTAATGTTTCTGTGTGACTGTATGAGAGAGTAAATGAGTATGTGTGTGAGCATGAAACGGCAAAGTTGAGTGTGTATGTATTTGTGAGCACTGGGGTATGTGAGTGTGACTATATGAGAAACAGTGTGTGTAAAATTTACACGTGTTAAGTACTGGGTTTATTTAAAACTGTTTCAATTTGAATGATGTTATTTCCCTATAAAATGTTAACATACGAATATAAATGAATGCATTACAGTATAACTGTTTGTGCTCACCCTAAAGGCTGGATGGATGAGATAGTAGAGGGGGTTGATGCTTCTTTTAGGTGATCCAAAAAGGGATTAAGCTCTCGCCTTTCACGAGGAGATGGTTCCTTTTTTGATAGGAGTTAAAGTACAGTATTTACATTGACCCATGGATAAGTCGACTGAGTTTTTAGGGTCAATTTTTTGACTAAAATTTCTAGATTTATACATGAGTATGTATAGTATGCTTTGGGAAAAGCTTTCTATCACTGGGAAATACTTCAGCTATCCAAAGTAATGCTCCAGTTGATGTAGGACTAACTTCTCCAGGGATATGAGTCAGCAGACTTCACACCCCCTAAACTTTAAATGACTGCCCTCTCAGGATTGAAGATATTTACACATTTCGTATATCTCCATTTAGAAATGAAATTTGCTCAAGTTATAGCAGGGACATAGCTAGGATTTTAGGAAGGGGGGGGGGGTCCAGACTAAGTGCCACCATTATAATGGGGCTTGGGTGCAGCGGCGCAGCAGCACACACCATTCATTATTCTAATGGAAGGGGGGGTCCGGAGCCCAAGAACCCCTTCTTGGCTACATCCCTGGTTATAGTTAATAGAAAAGCTTTTTAAAAAGGACTTGAGGACATTCTGGACATTTCAAAACAGGAGCATATTCCTTGGCTCTTACTAATCTGAAGTACAAAGTGAGCAAAGTGAATAACATTATGTAAGAACTACGTTAAACGCAATGTTAACATATTAGTGTAACATACAGAATTCTTTTCTAAAATATGAGATAAAAAGCAGCCTTGAAAAATAATCACCCTCATCAAACCGAGATGCACATACATGCAATACTAAAAAGGCCAGTAATTCTGAACTTTTTTCACTTGGTTTGGAATAGTAATTTAATACCATCTCAGTATTATTTCTCCCCTAACCAAAATGCTCATGGTAAACTTGAGATAGAAAGTGAAATCTGAGATGCCTCTAGGGATTAATGTTTGTACTAAAATGTGTTTTGAATCAGCTTGAAGGCTGAATAAATGCAGGCTCTGGTCACAAGAAATAAATATAATTTCAAGGTACCACAAATGATTGTGTCATGGAGCAGCTAGCTGTGAAACTGAACCCAAAGGAAGCAGCATTAGATCCTAAGTGGCACCCAGCACCTTTTGCAAGATGTTTTATCAAATTGATTGGAACACTGATCAGAATGTTATTAAATTCAACATGCATGAAAGTGCCTATTGGAAGGATGTCCAGCACAGACACATTTGACTTCAAAAGAAGAAAATTCTCAAAAATGAGAGGACTGATGACAGGAAACTTGAAAGAGAAAGTCATAAGGTGAAATCCATCCAGAAAGCCTGAGGATTCAAAACCACAGTAAGGTAAGTTCAGGTAGATTGTATCCTGCCGTTCTGAAAAGGTACTATAAAGTTGAAGGGGATGCCAGTGTGATTAATTAGCAGAGTCAAGGAAGCTATTAGAAGTAAGCAGACTTCCTTCGTGGGAAAAAACAAAGTCTTGTCTCCAAAGAAGAACAAAATTCCATATACTAAAAACTGCCAGCAGATAATAAAGGCTGGAAAAATGAGCTGCATGTTGCTTGAAAACATTAGACCAACAAAAAGTTTTACCAACCTACTAAAATCCTTTGAGAGTGTTAATGAGGAACTAGCGGGTGTAGTGGTTTGAGTTAGGGACTACAACTCTGGAGATTAGCGTTCGATCCCCTGCTTGGCCATGGAAACCCACTAGGTGTCCTGGAGCAAGGAGTCACAAAAAGTCCCATAAAACCTGTGATAGGGCATTAGGGTCACCATAAATCAGAATGACTTGAAGGCACACAACAACAACATCAACAACAATAGGTGAGCATGTTCCAGTAAGTACTTTATCCATTAGACTTTTAAATAGCTCTTGATAAAATCTCTCAAAAAATGCTACTGAGTAAGGGAGGGGGAAGCAGGTCCTCTTGCAGAATTATAATGGGTTAAACAACAAGAATAAATTTCAGCAGACACTGGTTGCATGAAAGCAACACCAGTTGCTCCCTGATAAATGACCTAAACTAAGAATGACCAGTGGAAATGGCTTGAAGGACCACAGCAACAAACAATGAAAACATAATTGTAAAGAGTTCAAAAATAATTCCTCCCAAATGGGAAAAGGTGCAGTAAAAATGGGATCTGTTGTATAATGTGAAAATCTGAAGTTTGGGAGCAAAACTGCCAACTCATTTGATATATATCCTGATATGCATTGATGGGATCCAAGAAGACAGTGACCTTCAAGAAAAGGGCAGGTGATGGATAACTTAATGCCAACATTGACCCAGTATGCTGCAGCTTTAGAAAAGACAAAATTCAATGCTAAGAATAATTCATAGAATCATAGAATCATAGAGTTGGAAGAGACCACAAGGGCCATCCAGTCCAACCCCCTGCCATGCAGGACATCCAAATCAAAGCATCCCCGACAGATGGCCATCTAGCCTCTGCTTAAAGACCTCCAAGGAAGGAGACTCCACTACACTCCGAGGGAGTGTGTTCCACTGTCGAACAGCCCTTACTGTCTGGAAGTTCCTCCTAATGTTGAGGTGGAATCTCGTTTCCTGTAGGTTGCATCCATTGTTCCTGGTCCTGTTCTCTGGAGCAGCAGAAAACAAGCTTGCTCCCTCCTCAATATGATATCCTTTCAAATATTTAAACAGGGCTATCATATCACCTCTTAACCTTCTTTTCTCCAGGCTAAACTCCCCACTCCCTGAGTCGTTCCTCATAGGACATGGTTTCCAGACCTTTCACCATTTTAGTCGCCCTCCTTTGGACACGCTCCAGTTTCTCCACATCCTTTTTAGAAAGGATTTAAAAGAAAACTAGCAATACATTTCTACAAACCTGTAGTGCAACACACTTAGAACACTGTGATTGTTCCATCAGTTTTGACAGCTATGTGCCAGAGGATATGTTATATAACTATAAAAGCTACAGAAAACTGTGGTCAATATAGAAGCATTTCAGCTTAAGAAAAAAGTAATGGTGGGGGACATGATCAAGTGTATGCAACTCTGCATGTTATATTGAAAAGGAGTATAGTTTAGGTTTTTATGTTTTGGTTTGGTAATCCTGAAGCTGGGGTTGTTAGGCAGAATGGCAGGGGATTCAGGACAAACAAAAGAAAGTACTTCTTCTCACAGTACACATATTATTAAAATTGCTACCACAAAATATGATGGCCACAAACTTAGATGCCTTTAATATTGCATTGGACAAAATCATGGAGGACAAAGCTATCCAGTTGGAAAGGATATCTTGTCCAAAATCAGGGTCACATGCTTCTGAATACCAGCAGAATATCCAGCCTGCAGGCTTCCTGTAGGAATCTAGTTGACCACTGTGGGAAACAGTGAGGAGACAAGCTTCATGTGCTCTGAGATGGTAACTTATTTAGTATTTTTAAAACATCAAATGCATTTCAACTTCAGTGAGAAAGGGGCCTTCGAAGAAAATCACTGGAGTTGAAAACACTCTCCAAAACACAGGACATAGACCATTGTGGGAAACAGGATGTAGGATAGATAGGTCTTTAATATGATCCAGCGGAATTCATATTCTTAGACAACTCCTGGAACTTTTCACTACTTGGGCACATGAGGACTGTGTATTTCTCCATCCATCCATCCATCCATCCATCCATCCATCCATCCATCCAATTGCCACAGTTCCAGTCTATTCCTAACACATTCTAAAGTGTGAAATCCATTTAGCTCCAGTACCCCCACTCTAATTAGTTTTTGTATTTTTAAAAACATTTCCTGTTTTTCTTGGTCACAAAATGTGTGTTTCTTACACGTTTTCCTCCTATCCTCTCGCCCTTTCTCCAGTGCCCTGCTTTCTCTCTCCACTGCCATCATTTCTATTCTCTCTCCATCACTCTCAGACATCAAATCTCCCCCCCCCCCCGTCCATGCCCTTATGTTTCCCCAAGGGGGCTCAGCAGGAAATGCAAGACAGCAGGCAGTTCCCAAATGTCCAGCTGGGCATCAACATTCGTCTCTTTTGGTGCTGTTAAAATGCAGACCTTGTTCACTTGCCACTGTCGCAAAAGACCGTCTGGATTCTGAAGTATGTGCATAGCTATGATTTTTGTGAGATGATTCCTATCATGGAAACACAGACTTGATTGTGGGGAAACTGATTCCAAACATTGCTGCCTTTGGGCAATAAAAGGCTCATTTGCTTTCGGATCCAAACGGTTTGCTCCAAGATTCAGAAGTGCAGTTCAAAATATTAATAGCAATTAATATACAGAACCCCTTCCTTTGGGTTGACTTTCCAGAAAAGACAAGAGAACTGAAGTAATTGAGACTAAACAGAGTAACAGACATCTCATCTTACTGATTTGTAACCTTCCCCTCCCCCCATACTCATCAAAATAATTGTCTAAGTTACTTCTTTTAGACAGAATGTATCAATTACCCAAACAATAAAAGAGAGGAAAGAACTGAAAATACGTATTAGCTGGAAAAGATACAAGCTGTACAAAGGCTACTTTGAGAATGTAGTAAAACGAGTTTTTAACCAGCCAATACATACAATCTAGAAACTCAGTTTGAATAAGAAAATTTATTTATATAGACAGTTCTCTGTGAAAATTGAGTAGTTTCCACTCACAGTATAATAATTTTATTTTAATCAGTTCTCCTCTTGTGAAGTTAATGGTCCTTTGTTATACCAATTCCCTATTAGAGATGGAAATAATATTCAATGTTATTTGTTTCCTGGTTAAAAAAAAAAACCAAAAAACAAAAACACCCTTTTCAAACACTTGGAAAACATGGTTAGGAAAAATAAGACAGAGTCAAAAATTTTGCACAGTTCTGCCCTGGTATCCAGAAAGCCCAAGGTATTATAGGAAAATATTCTGCATTGGTATAATGTTGAGTTTTGTGCATTTTGGACAAAAAACACTTTTTTGTGCAAAACCCACATTTTATTATATAAGAAATGTTGTTTCTAGAAGCACTTTGTGTGTGTGTGTGAGAGAGAAAAAACTGATGTATTTTTACACTAAAAATGTATGTTTCATTGAAAAACACTTTCATACCACATATATATCCCACATGTATATCTCCCAAAAGATTCTACAGCCACAAGCCTGTGCTGCAGGTATTTTAAAATGTTTGAAGGCCCTGCTACTCTACCTCTCCTGTAGTTTCTTTCCTTGTTGTGCAAGTCCAGACAGATACTGCAAGGGGACTGACCTACACCTGGGAGCCTCCTTGTGTGCCTGGGGCAAAGATGTTGAGAAAAAAGGTTATTGATACCTCTTTGTGCAATGCTTTAAAATTGCTTACACTGGGATAACTGGGTGTTGCCCCAACATAAGCCACCAACAGCATTTAGTCCATTTATTAAATGTATTTTGAATACTTAACCATGCATGGGATTGAGTTCTTTGTTACCTACAAGATGCCATCAGTGCTGGTTTTGAGTGAAGACATTTGCTGACCCACAATGGGAATAAAGCGATCAGACACAAGAGATTGGATTGAATAAGGGCCACTTTATTGACCTGTTGGATGGCCACTTGAAAAACCCCAAGTCTTTCTTCTTCATGGTCTCTGTGCCTCACACAAATGGGTGACTGTAAAGCTTACCAAAATATGGTTTCATGTCCAGGTCCTGAAACACTATGGAATTGGATGCTGCTCACCAGTCAACTCTCTTTAGAGTCTGAAAGAAAGGATTGAGACCATCCACTACTATTCTGTGTTTTCTTCTGTTTAACACCTACCACTCTGACATGAATAAAAATGGGGAAACCCTAACTGTTAATTTTAATGTGCTAATATGAACATAAGTGCAATAAAGTCCCAGACAAGGAATAAGCCTTGAGAGTGTGAGGAAAGGTTTCTCTTTTCATCACAAAGTTTCATGGCCCTTAATACTGGCTGGTGAAGAGAAGTAAATGACTATCCTTCCCAAATGAAGATATGATGCTCATCTGTGGAAAACCTAATACTGTATGCTACAACCACTTCTCCCTCTGGAAATGGATCAGTGCTTAGGAATTGCATGCTCTACTTGCTCAGCAACCACCTCTGGGAAGAATGATCGTGGGACTGTTAGTGTGCTCTTAGCTATTGTGCTTGATTCTCTCAGCATGACTCACTGCAGACAATATCTAACACTACTCACAAGGGGAATGAACAGTAAATACTAGGCCCAGGATTTTTTTTGAAAAAAATAAAAAAAGTCTTGTCAGTTGTTTCCTGATTTGTATCCTTTATCCTCCTCTCTCTTGTGCAGTATAAGCTTCTCAAAGCTAATGCCCATAACACCACCCCCCACTGGTAGCAGCAGGCTGTTTTGCTGCTGTAGGGTTCGCACTGCTCAGATTTACAATGATGGCCATTATTCTGAAAAGCTGTGCATTAACCTAGTGGCACAAGGTTGCTCAAACACCTTCCCTCTGGTTTTACTTTTCTCTGGGGAGCAGCAAAGCTATTACAGCAAAACCTTCCTTGGTGGTAGCAGCCAGCCTGACTAGGGGACGGGGAAAGGAATAATAGCGAGGAAGCAACTTGAAACACTATCCATTTGCCCAACTTGCAAGTGTTGTCAAGAATGTTGTTGTTTCTGTTTCTCCAGACTCCTTGATAGCACTGTGATTAATCTCATAAATAAGTGTGCTTTGGACACAGACTCTGAATTAGACTGTTTGCCTTACCACTCTGAAAATAATGTAGCTCTAGAGGTTTGAATAGACAAGTTCTCACAGTCATACCCTGTCAATTTAAGATGGTGCCATTTCAAATCCAGAAAGAAAGAATGGAATGCAGTATTAGACAGAAATGTGTGTATTTCAACTAATTTTTTCAATAAAGTTAATGTAAGGAATGCAATATTTAAGCGTAATACTTATATCCCTTATTACAGGCTCTTTTGTTTAAAATCCTGAATTTTAAAATTTTGAATTTAATTTTTTTAAATAATATGACAAATGCATCTAAAAAACACAAATGGGCATAGAAATCCTGTTACACTTTATTAAATATCATATTACATGAAAACAGTTAACACCCGACAAACCATTACATCTTTCATAATACGGACAAATTACATGTTGAAAACAAACAATGTAACATTTATTTAACCATACTGCTTACTAAGCTGTCATTCTAAAGTATGTGCCTATATGTATGTATACATATTTAATATTAACATTGTTTGAGTACCAAACCCCTGTTAAAAAGAGCACCTTTTGTGCCTCATATAAAGAACCCCAGGAAGGGATGGTTTTGTATGTAGCACTGCAGAAGTGCAGCTTTTTGAGGAGCAGGATTTCAGAATTCTTAGTGCATCTTTTCAGTTTTTGCTTTTCAGAATATTGCAAGGCAACAACATATATAATTACCTTCACTTCTTTATGTCAAGTGAGAAGGCTATGGTTATGGTCAAGAATGGAGCATAATTCTATTTATATGGTATCCATAGTCTGTGCCAATCTGTACAGTCTAAATGCCAGTTATCATATTAGGTTATAAAATCAGTAATATTATTGGCTTATATGGGACACAAATGCCACAGCCTCCGCATGTTCAATTGTATGTGCGCATTAAAAAATCACACTCAAACCTATTGCCTTCACTTCTGAGATGGCTGAGCTGTGTCCTTAGTTAAACCAGAATGAATAGGAAATGTTTGTGCAAATCTCTTCCATGCATCAAAAGGAAGACTGGTTGCCAAATCTCTCTAGCCACTGTGTGCTATTTCATGTGCATTTCATGTGCTATTTAACCACTCTAGTCTTAAAATGATCTCGGGGATACTGTCGTCAAAAAATGTCAATGCTATTACAAGATCCACACGTTTTGCACGTTTAGAAGATTTGCTCAAGTGAATGAAGCAAACTTCTACCATCTTCTGATCGATCAGGTTCCCTTAGGTTACAGCAACTGACTTTAAACCTATTACTGTCTCTTCATTCCTCATATGGGTTATCCATTTTAGGTTCTGACAACTCCTCTCTCTCTTTACAGCAGGGTGGAGAACCAATGGCCCTCCAGATGCTGGACTCCATAAAAGTATGGAAAGAGCACCCAACATCTGGAAGACAAGATTTTCTCCTTTTACAGCTTCAGAATTGTCTCTTCTCTCCTTGCAAGTAAGCCAGTAAAATACGCAGCACATTTAAAGAAACTATATGGGACAGAAAACTGTATCACATTTACTACCAATCACATAGACTCAATCCATGCATTATCAAGGCAGCATAGTTGTTCATTTTTCCACCAAGTTCCAACTGTGTGCTTTTTGGCTGCTATGAACAACAGAATCATATGATATCACATAGATAATATTTATGCCTACCAATGTGGGTCCAGTAAGATTTCAGGTGGTTAATTATTACTGGAATGGCATGACATCCAGACATGAGAAAGCAGCATCCATATTACTGCAATAATACATGAATCAAGCCACTGTTATTGATATATATATATACATGGAAAATTGTGAATATGAATTGTTTCATTTCAAATATCCAGAATAAGAACAGGATTCAACCAAGACCTGAAAAAGTCAGGAAAGCTTCAGGCATTACATAACGCGGGGAAAAGAGAAAGATGAAATGGCAAATATAGCTACTTAAAACAAATCTTTGTAGAGTTCAAAGTTCAACATTCCCACCTTCTGCTGCAGTCAAATAAGCAAGGTTCAGTTGCAAAGAGACCTCACACAGCTGATGATGGAGATGGTTGCAAAATAAAAATCTCTTGTTATACAGTGTGCACAGCTATCCTTGCAATTCCAGAACAGAGTTCAGGGAATTCATAGTTTTGTGTGAGTGACCCTTAAGGGAATTATCAGAGGAGTTAAATGTTACATAGTTGTGTAGGGAACTGGGCAACCCTCCAAATTTATTGTTCTTTGGGATTCAGCAGGCATTCAGAAAGAGCTAGGCTGTTGGTAGATACTCCAAGGTAAAGAGTGTGTAGGTTTGGATATTAAAATTGGCTCCCACACAATGATTTAAAAAACAACAACAACCCTACAAAGGATTCTTCTGGAGTATCAGCACCTTAAAATAAAACCTCCCCAAACATCCAGAAACCTTCAAATATAGGAACTGTATCAAAGCAACATTTTTCTTCTCATCCATGCTTTTGGAATAATTTCTAAGAAGGGATAAAATAGAGTATGACACTAGAATTTAAATCCACATCAGTTCTACAGGAGAAATGTGGAGAAAGTGTGGCATTCTGGTCACAGATCTTTCTTTGAAAAGGTGTAAATTTTAAATTCTCATGCACTATTTTATGCGTGTAATCCATCCTCCATGGGAAATCATTCCATAAACCCTTGTCATCTGATGAACTCTAATTTTCTATTGCTTTTGTTTTGCTCACTACAGGAAGCTTCCTTTGCAATGCCAATTGCTTTGCATAATATAGAATTGTAGACATGAAGAGTGATTTATAGTGCTCCCAGAAGCAATAGAAGGAGGGGAGCAAGGGATGCTGATGATTTCTAAATGAAGAGGCCTGTAATGGAAATAACAGTCATAACTATTTGGCTGGTATGTGGAAGATGACAATAGGATTTCCTGTCCATCCACTCCTTTCCCCTCTACCTAACCCAAGACTCCTGGATAAAGACAAGAAGTTGGAATGATATGTTTAGAGCAAAAATTGACTGTCAGGCCTTAAGAGGTGTTAAGCATAGCATTATTGGCTGCATAGCCAATGGTGGCAATGGCTTATTTTTTAAAAAGAATGTTGAAAGTACACACACATAAACTCACAAAATCTATGAAGTCATCCTGAACTTTTATTTATTGTGGATGCTAAGGTGCTAGGCATTTAGCTGAGGGAAGGGAACACTTCAGTGATCTTACTCTTTACATAAAGCCATCAGGTGCTTCAGTGAGGAGTGTAGTTGCCTCCCTCACTCCTAAAACTGCTAAAGTAAGAGAATTACAGGATCTACCCTAATTTTCTGAATTGAAACTTTTGTTACATTCTTAAAGATTCCCAAGATTTTGCAAGCACTGAGCTTTTTTTTAATAAAAGGAAATCTTCATACTGAAAAATGTCCTACTGAATGTTTGTCTTAACTTGATGAAGACTACCAAAAAAAAAAAAAATAAAAAAAATAAAATAAAATAAAAAAGAATAGAAAAGAAAAGAAAAGAAAAAGGTTGAGCATGAAAGTCAGACTAAATCATAGTTAAGGCATTTGTGTTATTCTCAAAATAATCAACTGAATGTTGTGATTATTTATTTCTACAGACAGAGAAAATTAATTTGAGACCCTTAAGCAAAGTTTTAGAAGTACTTAGTTGGGAGAATCATCCTTGGTAGTATGGAAATAACCACTATGATTCTTGTACTCAAAATAAAATCCCAGTGTAATAGGATTTACCATTATGCTAATAATAATAATAATAAAAAAAAGTTGACAGATGTGTTTTTAAGCCACAGATATACTAGGGAGGCAAAGTAGCTCTGTATTGAATAAAACGACTAAAAATCCCACACAAACATGTCTTTCTCATTTGTTTGTTTGCTTATTTATTTGAAGTTGCTCCATTTCTCATCTCCTAGAATTCAAGTGTTATTAACCATGTTAAGATTCCCATAGTCTACCACCTCCTGAAGAGAATAGGCACCTCTTCTTCAATCACAGTTGCATTTGTCTTTAAACATTTGATCAGTTCTTGGGGAAAGGTCTATGTGAAGGTTCAGTGGCATTTTCCAATCATATCCAAACTTGTTAGAAAAATAACTGGAAAGATGCTTTGGTCTGGAAGAGCAAATATTTGGAATTTGGATGACTGTTCAAAACTAGTTTCTCTCTCTCAAAATGGCTCATTCAGCAACTAAAGTTTCTACACCATAGTGCTTTTCCTAATGTAAACTCATTTCTCCTTCATGGTCTCTATTTTCCTTCTTAGAAGATATTTGTTGAACTAAACTACATGAAAAAGTAAAAAAAATGGAACCACAAAACAGCAAAGAACCCCTTTTCTAAAAAGGGTCTAGAATATTTGAAGTACTCAATAATAGCATTTATATATATTTCACAACAAGATGTCTGTTTTGAAATCTGCCAAGTCATATCACATAGGCAGAGTACCCAAACTGAGACTTTCTAACCAATGTGCACTTATTGCCATGGAAAAGGATATATCTTAAAAGTTATAAATGGGCATTGTTTGATGTAAGATACTAGTTGTGTCGCAACCAAGCTGCCAGCTTTGCTTTAACTTAAAATATACTTCTGATGAACTCAGAAATGTGTGAAACCTCTCAATGAACACACAAGTTGTTTTATACCCTGACTGGCTTTTATCTATAAACATTACCGACAAAGTGCGAACACCAAACATATTGTCTTAATGTATTTAAGTCACTGCTGGTAAAACTAAGCATAAAAGCTTCACAAGGGTGTTGTGCTGTAATGGGAAAACTAAACAAAACCAACACAAAAGGCTGAAAAAAAGAACATGCCACATCAAAAAGCAAAAAGCCTAATCTTCACAGAGGTCTCCAAACTCACGAAGTATCAAAATGCGTGCAATGTTTTAAATAAACAAAGAGGGGAAAGGGAACAAGATTTTGCCAGCATCATTTTTCTTGTGACTGAAATCCACCACTGAGAAAGGAAACAGGGCCATGGTCTTCATAGTGTTGGCTCTCTCATTAAGTTGTGTTTCTCTCCTCTAGCCTGGTGATCTTAATTCCTATAAGGAAACAACAGAAGTTACAGTAAGGCTTAGAATCAGATATGCTCCAGAATGGCAATAGAACATATTTCTTATTCTTTCAGTTCAACCTAACCAAAGTAAGCAAACCTTTAACATATATTTAGTCATAAAAAACATATCAAGAGGAGGCTTCAGTTTAGTAAGGCCTTTTCCAACCTGCAAGTCCCATTCCATGTATTTCTCCATCTGTATCATCTGAACAGCACAGTAGAAGTTGTCTCTAAACTGAGAGGTAGACCCCATTTTCTACCAATTTGGGGTCACATCAGACGTTCAAAATTGGTGATTCTGCAATTTGCAGTGAAACAGAGGTGGTTGTGTGTATCATTTGAACATTCTCAAAGAAATGTTGCACTTAGTAATTTATCTTTTCATGTATATCTGTTCTGCCCAACATAATCTTTACTTGCTTTCGTTTAATTTTTTCAAATACCTTCTCCTCAATATTTTCTGCATTCTTGCATTTCATAGCCCTAGTAAACAGCAAGGAAAATTATCAAATCCCAATAGTAATGAAACAGACAGTCTGTAAGCACTTAGAAAGGAATGCTGTGATCACTAAAAGTCAAAATGAGTTTCTCAACAACAAATCATGCCAAACTAATCTTATCTCTTTTTTTGACAGTCACAAGCTTAGTAGATGCAGTATATCTTCATTTCGGTAAGACTTTTGACAAGTCCCCCTATGTGGGCTAGACAATGCAACTGTTAGGACCATTTGTAAAAGATTGACCAACCAAACCCAACTCTTGGAGAATAACCAAGAGAGTAAATATAAACATTGTTCCTCCCTTGGCCAAAATTTTTGCTTGGGTTTAGGAAGAAGCATGACAACTGTATTTGAATGTGTGTGTTTCCTTCCCTGCCAAAATGTTTGCTTAGGTTTAGAAAGAGGGATGACAATTGTATTCACATGTGTGTGTAGGGGTATAATTTTGCTGAAGTGTAATTGATACAAGTTATTCCTTAATGTTATGTCTAAAAATTGGCTGGTACTGATGAGAGGCAGCAGAAATAGTTAGACTGATCACTTTATTCTCCAGGTGTAAGTAATTTATTGCATTATTTTGCATTGGTAAGAGAACCATAAATTCCCTAACTGCCTCAGGGACAGCAGATGGGCTATCCCAAAGTCTAAGAGTGTATCTACACTGCAGAACTAATGCAGTCCAACATGCACATTGAGTGCTGTAACTCCATCCTATGGAATCCCGGGATATATAGTTTTACAAAGTCTTTATCCTTCTCTGCCAAAGACTGGTGGTGTCTCTCAAAACTAGAAATTCCAGGATTATATAGGATGGAGTCATGGCTTTTAAAGTGGTGTTAAACAGCATTGTTTTATCCAATGACATATCCTCATAGTTACAACATCTACAGCTGTTCTATTCAAAATAGTGGTGTTCAATGAGTGTTGTTCCAATGCCAGCCAACAAGAGAGTCCCTAGCACATTTCCAGGAAAGAAAGAAACAATTGTAGGCACAAGACACAAATATGATACTGGTCCCTCCTACATGAGGGAAACACTGATCTACAGTAACTGTAAACATTACAGAGCATTTCTCACCTTAGAGCAGGGAAAAGTTAGCCTTTTCGACAGAAACTCCCAGAATTCCATATTGGCCATGTTGGCCAGGGGAGGGGAGATTCTGGGAGTTGTGGCCCAAATAAATATCTTTTCTAAACATTCTGAATCAACTTGTTTGTGATTTTGTTTCTTAATTTTAAAAAATAGCTATTTTATTAAAAAAACATACAGTTAACATTTTTTTCTGATTAGGCAAAATTAAAGATTCCTTGGGAAACTTTGCAAATGGTGCTATGGCTGCTGGTCACATCTTCCAAGTACAAACAACCACTACAATATTGAGTATTTGCTGCTTTTAAATTCCCAAGAGAAAAAGAAGGCTTGCTTTCAGAGATCTTCAAAAATACTTTAAAAATAAAAATACAATGCCTTTTATGGCCCTTTAATGTGGAGATACAGAGGAGTGCATACATGTGTGTATTTGATTTTTCAGAAAATCTTTACACCCACACAAAAATAAGCATGTTTAGGATAAAACTGAAAGGCTTAAGAATTAAAACAGTAAAATGTTTAACACGCTGAAATCCCACACTATATAGAGGCTTTGTTTTTAAAAAGCAATTTTTGATTTTACCTTAAGGGAAGAAGCCATAATAATTATAAAATACTGCTCTCTCTGGTCTGAGGAAAAGAGAGGGTAAAGAAAAGCATTTGATTTTAAATATTAATCTTAGTTCAAAGCATGGCAAGATTATGGAAAGGGTCATTATTGCCTGCATATTTGTCCTGCATGTGTTTTTTTTTTAAAGATTAAGAAATACTAGCTTCCTTTTGCACATGCAATGACTCCTTGAGTGGAGTTTACTTGGACACTTATTCTGCAAAATGGGTGGGTCAGGGCTACCACAGTGTCTTAATATTCTGAACACACCCAAGGCTCAAAAATGCAGCTGGCATATCACCACCGCTGGATCCTCCAATCACATGTTAATTCTTTCTTTACTTCGTTGAGGAAAGAGCTAACAAAGAAGATGCCATATATCCCACCATGTAACATGCTCTTTCCAATTAAACTCTATTATACAGAAACACTACTTATAATGCACTGGACAATGGTTTCTTTCCTGACTTGCATATTACTCAAGTCATCTTCTGTGAAACTATCAAAACAAATTATATTATTTACAACCCCAAATGGCTTTGGTGAACAACTTCAGGCAGGTCCTTTGCTAGACATGCTAATGAAATGGATCACCAATACCCATAATGCAACTTTCGTTCTGACCCACATGCCCTATGAACCAGATTTCTTTCTCTCTTTTTTTAATTCAATTTTCTTAAAACCAACTGTCAGCATCATGTGATGGAAGAGATGAAAAATGAAAATGAGCAATCCTGCTGTGCAGGTGAGTGACCTGTGGGAGACAGCTCTGCCTGGTAGGATTTTTACACGTACCATCAGACACAGACCAATTGATTAGATCATCTTATTCTCGCCACCAACCAGGCTCAAGAGACTAATTAGAGAGAGTACTGCCTGCGCAGGCACCCCATTGACACCTAATTTGCTCAGCCAAAGCCTTTGGGGAGAATGTATTATCTCTGCAGCTGCACTTCATGCATTTCTGATTTGAGGCAGAAGCAAGAAGCACTTCATCACGCTTTTGAGCAAACTGAATGTAAGAAACTTTAAGTGCTAAATACAAGCAGACACAAATTAAACCTCACCAGCCTCTCATAAATTCCACTTCCCTCCTCCCCCTTATGCATATGCAAATGAATTATATCTATAGCCTTCTATCAGTCACAAACACACACACACACACACACACATAACAAGAGGCTGCAAATTAATGTACTACAAATTTTTGACCTCCTAAAACAGGAAAACATATAACTTCTTGTTTTCAGTTTTGAGAAGTAAATGCTGTTGTGCTAAACTGCAATTTTTCCTCAGGTAACTACTTATTAGCTAGAAGATTTTTCTTTATAGTTTTAGTAATGTTAGCAGCAAGGTAGACTAAACAAACATATTACTGATGGCAATACCCATTCTAGCCTGACTGAACCCATAAAGCTTCTTGTGCTAAACCATACATGCATTTTATTGCACATCATTGTTTACTAGAGATTAACAATGGGCAGAGTTTAGCTCTGGTTTTAATTTTCAGGTTCAGGTTTAATTTTCTCATATTCTTCCTATTTCTAACATAAACTAGGGAGATTTGTAACCATTTCATATTTAAAAAAATTATAGGGGCAATGGCTAAGTCTGACTATAAGCCTCAAGTAACTGAAGTAAACATTTTGCAGCATTGTTTGAAAACTGTTATTTTATAGAGGCTGGCTGGGAATAGATTGGGATTTCTCAACTTCCCAGTTAACAGATGTAGCACAATCTACCGATAATTTCAGTTCCAAGAAGTGGGGAAGAGGGGAGCTAGAGGGTTGGGAAAAAGCTAGGAGAAAATCATTCCTGCAGCACTATAGGTAACAAAAGGGAGCCCTTTCAGGAAGAAACTGTATCAACTCCACTGCAGTGGCTGCCTCTACACAATTTATTAAACAGGCCTAACACCAAATCATCTAGCCTGACACTGTGGTTCTGCACAGTTTCAGATAGGAACATTTTGAACTTTCCCTGGAGATTATGGAGACTATACCTACCCAGGGCCTTTCTGCATTCATATGGACTAATAGAAAAGTGGTAGGTGGTGCAGTCTGTATAGCTTTCCTTTAGGTCAGGATGAAAATTGTCCAGCTCTCTGAATGTTGTTGGGACTGCAACCTGCAGCATTCTTCAGAATTGGTTTTGCTGGCGAGTGTGTTGGGAGCTCTAGTCCAACAGTATATGGAGAACCTCATAATTCCTAACCTTGTATTAGGTTACAACTTTCAGATTTTTGATTTATATTTTATCTTCAAAATTCTCAGATCCAGTTTCTGATTAGTTGACTATTAAAGGTAAAAAAGACTTACCACCTTAACATAAACATTATTTCGTAAAATACAGTGGGCTGCCTTGAATCCTATACTGGAAGCAAGGCAAGATATGAATATAGATAAATAAATAAATAACTCTTGCTTTTACAATATGGTATATCTATCTTTTAAAAACATGATTATTTTCTTTGCAAACTTTAGCATCCTAGATTAAGGGGCAGAACAGACCGCCCCTGCCGGATCGAGGCCACAGCAACTACGTGCCATGACCCCGATCTGGCCTTTCCACAGTGCAAAAAGGAGCCACAAAAAGCACGCCATAGCCACCAGCCCTGTGGCTTTTTTGCGCTCCTTTGGTGCTGTGTCATCAGATGCAGTGCCAGAGGATCGCTGTGATGCTGCCCGTCATGTGGAGAATTAACCATTCAACTATTAATGCACCAGATTTTTCTACCAATATAAAAGGTTCCCTATTAAAACGTCCCTGACTTTGGAACTCCCTGCGCAGGGAGATCAAAATGGCCCCTTCCTTGGTGGCCTTCTGCCGACAGTTGAATATCTTCCTCTTCAGACAGGCTTTCAAAACAGAAAGCTTTTAAAGAATGGCTGGGAGTGATCTAATGTATTTTAAACATTTTTATATTTTAAAGTACTTGATATTTTATTATATAATTTGTTTTAATTATTGTAGTAATTTAATTCTATTTTAATGTATTATTTTATATGTTTTTAACTGTATTATTTTTTAATGTTGTAAGCCGCCCTGAGTCCCAGTCTTGGGAGAAGGGTGGGATATAAATAAATACAATAAATAAATAAATAAATAAAAACAAGCTAGTCTCCTGCTTTAGTGAGTTTTAAAGCAGTAAAATTTGGTAGAATGGTTGGCTTGGGCAGATTCAGTAAGACAGGTGGGCAAAAGAAGAAGAAGGATTAGAAGTGGAGTTTGGTGAGGAGTTATTTTGAAGATGCTAAAAGATTCATTTGCCAAAACCCATGACCTCCTCATGGTTACTCAAAGGTAAATCCCAATGAATTCCTTTGTAATCTTTTGGTGTGTTTTTTATTGCTTACTTACTGCTAGGTATTTTGATAATTAAGAGCAAATTTTTCTTCATCCTGAACCTACTTCTGAGCAGAAAGGTATTGGGGGAGGGGGGGCATGGTTGTAAATAAATGAACATTTTGGCTCCAAACTAATAGTATCAACTTCACCAAATGCTCTTGTTTTTTCCCCTCTTTCCCCATCCTATTCTGCTTTTAACCCACTACTTCTTCAGCAGGTCACAAACTTTGGATGGCTTGGTAAGATTTGGGCTCGGATCCAAAAGATAAAGATAACTAAATTCACCCACTCCCACTCCCCTCCCTATGCCTTTCTTTTACAAAATTGACTCAGAAATAATTTTCATTGAGTTAAATGTGCAAACATGTTCTCTGGCACTTATCATTGGAGACCATGCTTCTAGATAGGGTGTGAGGAGCCAGTGAGCATGCAGCAGCTCATGCTGTGCAGAAAATGTTCTACATATTCTCAGAGGCATTCAAAACATTTCTAATTAAGAATTCTCCAGCCTTGATTCACTGACTCATCTTTGCAATCAGTAGGGATGGAGAGAATTCCTGAAGGCTCAGAGAAAAAATTAAAAAGCATTTCTCAAGGGCCTTCCTGACTAGGAGAATCTTGTAAATCCACCCCCCTCTCCCTGAGAAGCTTGGATTCCAAGATTTGGATGTAAGGCTATCAGAAGATTGCTGGATGATCCATTGCTGCCCCTGCCTTTATATGGCCTTGTCAGGAGATGTGGTCAAGGATTGTGTCTGGCTATCAGAACATTGCATGATGATCCTTGGTCACCTCCTCTTCTCCAGCAACTGTATAGCTGAGTGAGGAAGGGGGTGGGGGCAGATGAAGATTATCCAGCTATGTTCTGGTAGCCAGAGACACAATAGTATTATCCTCTAGGACCTCATTACATGGCCAACTTGGCAGGAAAGATAGGCAAAATGGTACACTTCTAGTTGACAGATATTTTCAGAGAGATAATTGAATAAATGCCAGCAACTGAAATCAACACATGGTTTCTTTTTAGTCTTTAACATGGAATGGGAATCACGTGGCTTTCCTGATGTGATTTGACTACAACTCTCAGTAGTCAGAGCCGGCATAGTCAACAGCAATGAATGCTGAAAGTTCAAAACTGCTAACTGTTCCCATATTTTAGGACAATGCTTTCCAACCTAACCACTTCCATACATTTTCAATTCCCACCACTGACAAGCAGCATCTGCATTAAAGGCACTGTAGTCCATCTGAAGGAAAAGTCCAGGCTACTGGAAGGTAATTTTAAAAGGAATAAAAAAGCGCTTTTAAAGGTGCGAATAACAAAATGTGCATGTAGGGTCCACAATGACTACCTTCATGCCATTCTCTATAAATTCCATGGAAATTAATGTTTAAATGACTTAATAAACTAATCAAACAAACTGCATTGTTAGTGTGGGTGACAACTAATTTCCTCCTAACTTATAACTTTCAACAAATTAATGTTCAAATCTAACATTTCAAGCTCTGGACAGAATAGAAATTCTATCACTAAATAAGCATTCAGAAAAAATCTTTGGTATTATATCTCCCAGCCCTTGGCCTGCTGAGAATGAATCTAGATACAGAACTGCAAGGCTGAATGATCTCGCATACATTACACTCCACCACAAAAAAGACATGTGAAGGAGAAGGCAGAACTGGCACAGCATTTTGACATTGCAGAAGTTCTGTCAGGAGACCCTATGCCTGAATTCTAAAGTGGTGCAATCTCTGAGCAGCAACCATAAAGTGTGCTTTTTCTGAACATGCAGATTTTTTACATTGGTGTTCAATTGTAACATGGCCTTAAAATAACATGTACATCAATGATTCTGTTCCAAAATGATCAAGTAAAACTAATTGTATATATAAATCCTGGTATGCTCAGTAGAAGAAACTGCAACCTTTGCTAAATGCAAATTCAAGTTCTTCCTATTTCAGTATAGCTGTAGTGAAAGTGAGAGGTAGAGAACAGGAGAAAGGTACTGTTTTGAAACAGGTTGGCAATGATAGTTTTTGCATGCCCAATTATTGAGCCATTGGAGACGAGAAGTAGAGATTTCTCTTCAGGCCCAATTTTTGCATTATGGCTACTGCATGGGATGTCCTTTGTAAGATTTTTGCATGATGGTTGATCCATATGATAGCCACATATTAGCATGCAGTTCCCATATAAAGATTGTAGACCATGGATGGACAGCTCTGCCTCTTGAGATGTTGCTAAACTTCAACTTCCATCAGACTCTAACTAATATAGCTAATGGAAAGGGATTGTGGCAGTCCAAACACATGGACAGTCACAGTTACTTTTTTTCTCAGAAATACATGGCAGACTATAGTATTGAACAAGGACACACTTGCTCTGTTCATGACCTTTCCATTACGATACCAGTTGCTGATTATACCCCTTCCAAAAGCAACTGTATCAACTTCAAAATGCAAATAATACTGAAAGAGGTAGTCTTATCAAGGAAATAGTTTAATTCTAGCTACTAATACATTATTAAATATATGGGAGGTTTATAAACTGGACACTTCAAAAGATCAAGCAATGATGCATCGTTTATTACAGAGACCTTGGGTAAATGTATGGCCAATAATACATGAGTTTATAACTTTTATTTCTGGCTCCTCCCCCTTGCAATAGAAAGGGTTCTCTTCTAGAAAAGAATCCCCCCATCATTTGGTTTTGTAACAAGTCACGACATGGTAAAATCTTACTATTCATGATTATGGCCAGGTGATATATCATTTAATGCAGAAAATCATAGTTACATTTAATGTGTAATCACTTTCTTACTACCAGACACACAATAGAATAGAACTTACTATTTTTTTTAAAAAAAAAATTATTTTGCAGGAGTTTGCCAATTTTAGAGTAAGATTATGGGACAAGATGTCAATAAAATGTTCTGTAGAGTGATTTGCCTACATGCCCCACCTTTTAAAAGCAGTTAAGGTAGCTTTAAGATGATTAATCCAAGCAAAGGCTCACATTGGGTTAAATGTCTGAAAATCTAAGGGGTCACGGGCATCATAAATGTTTAAAGGAATTAAGACAAATGTTTAAGACATGAGAAAAGCAGTCTCATGAAACATACGTATAAGTTGACACATATAAACTGATATCCACAGCTGAAGAATGATGACCTACCTTCTATCATTTCAGTGTCTGTATTGCACTGTCACAAAGTCAACATGTTACTGCATGTACAGTGCACCCGTGTCATACGCTGAAAGCCGCACTGGGAAAAGGGGTGGCGCACACACCGCCACGTGCATGAGCCCCATTCATTTAAATGAGGCTTGAGCATACACGGAATTCACCTTACGTCGGGGGGGGGGGGGGGGGGGCAGAATGGACCCCCCGCATAAGGGGAAGGGTGGACTGTATAAGGATATTATAGAAGAGCGTTAGATCAGAACTTTACAGAAGAAAAACAGATCAGATGTAGGCTTCTTTATAATATTTTGTATATTTCTATTTCTATTTCAGTATTTTCTAATTAGAACCATCTGACAGACATTTCTCCCTGGTTCACTTTTGCTACATAAAATTAAGGCAATTGCTTCTATTTTTATCAGAGTTTCTCTAGTGAGAAATTCACCTATTATTAGTGATGGTTCAGCATTTAAGTGCTGCTGCTTTGCAGGCCCAGCAGCTATGATAAAAGTGGATCTGCTTTATGATAACCCACCCTGACAAGTTGGATGGAAAGAGTTCACAATTTTATTGGTTATGGCTGGGAAGTCCTTGCCATTCAAAAGTCTAGTTCCATGCAATATAAAACCCATCAAATGATGATTCAGCTCTCCAGCCTGCCTGCTGCAAACCACCTGGAGTGGCAAAAATGGACAAAAACCACTATGTGGATTCCTTGCTATCTGGAAACTACCACTCTCTGAGCAGGCCTATACATTCAGGGTCCCAAGGGGGACCTCTAAATGTGTCTGATGGGCCCCCCTGGACCTATCTCCTGCAAAGCTGTTTCTAGCTCTATGCAAAAACATCCTAAAATTGTTGGAACCAAAGGAGAATAGTATTATGCTTCCCGCCACAGGACCCGAATGAAAACTGCTTCATGCCATCCTGGAATCCCACAGAAATCTCATGAGCGTCTACTACAATGCCACCATCAGCCAAACAAACATGGCACCCTCAGTGCTTGACCATCCCTCTTGCCATAGAGTGCAAAGTAGCTTCCAAGGTGAGTCTGGGGGCATACCTACCTGTTGATTATCAGTAAACTGGCCAGGAATTTTTAAAAAGTACTATGGGTGTGCCCTATGTGATTGTTTTTGATTGATATCCCTAACCCACTCAAGTCTTTCATGCCTGAAATGCCACTGAACCTCTAGAACAGAATGGAATATGGTGCACAGTGGTACAGTAGGCAAGAGAATAATCAAATTTGGTAACCTCATGTGAATAAGCAGACATAAAGCCATTATGGGATAGAAAGGCCCCTATTACGAAGGCACCAGTGGAAACAATCCATTTGAAATAGATGTCCCGTTTACAAAATTTGCAAAAATGCGAATAAAGTCTAAGTTTTCTGTTCAGTCAAGAAGGAGATTTTGAACAATTTGTACTTTTCAAAACACATTGAGCAGATTACTATGACTAAGTAAATCTATCATCTTTCAATGTTGCTGAAATAGAATATTTTGTACATGTGATACACACTGACTTCTAACACTATCTGCAGTTCTTAATTGTGCCTTGCCAGGCAATGGTGACATAACCAATAAATAGGATGGAATACTGCCATGTTGTCATTTTGTACCTTTGGATAAGGCCTCCAGTCCTAGTCTCCTTTTCAAATGAGCAATTTCCCATTATTATTTCTGATTAGCCATGACTATTGCACACATAAAACAAGTATGTCAAAACTTCATTCATTTGGTTTTGCCTACTCTTAAAAAATAATGCATTTAATCTCAAAAGATTAAAGGATTGGCATCCATTTTATAAGTAACGTTTCCAAAAAGACAAGACCTGTAGTGATACTCTACTATAATAGTTTTCTGATCCAGAACTGGTGCTGCTTTGTGGATTGTACTATAACTCTTTTTATTCCTCTTACATCTTAAGCTTTTAGCCAAAGAAAACACATTCTTACTAAATTAATAAAAACAAGCCGTTGAACTCCTGCTGCAACAACATTTTTATTACATTTTTGTTTTGAATTCTTGATTAAATTTGCTTATATGTCAACCAAAAACTAGAGGTTTTCACTGTGAAGCCCAAATGCAGAATGTAAGCCACTAATCCTTGAGAAGCAAATATTTGTAAGAAGTAAGTGTAGAATGCACAAAGGCTTTTGTATTTCATTATATCAAATGTTTGCTCTGTGCTTAGAGGTTTTTGGCCAATACATGTAGGAGATTGTAGAAGAATGTAGGGAAGGAATGGATAAAGAAAGAATACTGGAATGTTGTGTAATCCTATAAGTCATTTCTAAAGGCCTTATATTAAAATATCTATAATAATGAGTTAAATACATCAAGTATAAACAGTGAAAGACAAGAGGTAGATTAAAAGACTACATGAAGAGTCTGCTGGAGGAAAAAATGAAGTCCTGCTGTTAGAATGACATCCAGCAGTTTTTTTGTGACAGGCAATGGCAAACCAGTCCATTGCATTAAAGAACAACTTTTCTGCTGTATGTAATCCAGATTATTTGAAAAAAGAATATTTGTTTGAAATTATATAATGGTTTAAGAAGGAAAATTATCTTTGTTTCATAAGCAGCTCTGGAAACAGTTTAACAAATAGGCATGGCTATACCAGAAGTCCCTAGAAGGAGGTGGGTGTCCTTTTTGGAGCAGAGGTGTAGCGCCATGAATCTGGCAGCAAGCCTCATGACCGCTATCAAGAAGTTTCTGAAATAATTTTTTCAACTTCTGCTAAAACCCACAGATAGAATATAGAAACTCTTGATTTTGGGATGGATCCAGATTAGATGGCTTGAGTTATCCTGGAAAAAGGGTGCTATATTAAATCTACAGCTATGCTACTCAAAGTAGTGGTCTGTGGAACAATGCTGGCCTATGAGCCATTCTCTGCCCATCCCTGGAAAGTTCCCATGAAAGAAACAATTGTACCCAATAGACTCAAATATGGTGCCTTATCTTCCATGCATACATACATACATGTCCCTGACAGATTGGGGGGGAAAAACCAATTTCCAGTCTCCCGCATGAGATAGCCTGAAAAATACTGGTCTAGATCATTAGATCCAATGTACCATAAAATGGCCATGCTCTTATTTCACATTGCCCTTAAAAAGCTTTAGTTGATTTCCCAACTAGGTATAACTTAAAGGAACACAATACTAGCATAGTACACAGGGTTATTTCAAATTGACTTTTAATGTTACTATTTTTCAATTAAATGATTCAGAAACTAAAGCCCAGTCCAGACGGGTGTGATAGGGCGCCCTTGTCACATGTGAGCGGCAGCGCTTCTAGATGCCTCTCGTATGTGACAAGGGCGTCAAAATGACGGTGCCCTGTATAGATGGGCACTGCCATCATTACATGATGGACGCCTAGCGTCCACACGTTACAGTGCCATTGTGATGTTGCAAGTGTGCCATTGGCGCACTACAGTGCTATAATGGCGCCGCAAGAAGAACCCGCTTTTTGTGGATTCTTTTTGGTCTGTGGGGAAGTCCCGCGGTCTGGAGGCTGCAGCTTCCCCACAGACCAAAGCTGGGCGCCGGGAGACCATCCTTTTTGGACGGTCTGTCCTGCACCTAAGATAAAATTAAATATGAAAGCACTTTGCCTCTCATATTTAAAACACATATTTACACACATAATGTGTAACAGTCTGGGATGAACAGAATTACCATTTTGACAATAGTTGAGATTATTTCACTTTTTGGCCATTGGCTTTTTGTAATATCGGACTTGAACATTTGAAAAGATCCTCCCCATCCCTTAAGTGTCACCTCTCAGAACATGTCTGAAATGGTAAAGTTTCCAACACATTTTGAACAATAAAAATGAGTGGGACTTTTAAAAAAAATAACTTATCAGTCAGACACTAATAGCTCAAAATGAAAAACAGCCTGTAGAAATGTTAGAAGAAAAGTGGAAAGCAATTTGTCTGCAATTCTAAGTGATTAATCAGTCAGAGATGATTACTTCTTCTTTATCTAAGGAAAAGCCAATATTTTGAGGAAGCAAATGAATGGATAAGTATTTTATTTCTGATTTGTTTTCACTAAATAATTTTAAGCATCATTTATTTCAGAGATGTTCAGAAGGAAACAGGTGATCAAATTATTAGCTTCACTGTATCTGATCTATAAGAAACAGTATATCATAGAGATGTTGGTGAATCTTTAACTGTTTGAGATGTTGTATTTGGATAAACTTAGCAAGCAGGTAAAAGAGTAATGACTGCTACATAAAAGTGGAAGGTATAGTATATTAATGTTGTGACACCTCTGTAAAACAAAGTGGAAGCTCAGCAAAAACAACAATACATTAAGAACAACCTAATACTGTTCCATGAGAGCAGGATGAATAATGATATCCAAAGCACATTCTAATTTTTACTCATGACAAAGACTGTTGAATATTGTGTTTTCATTTTTTCTCCCAACAGATAAGCATTGGAAAAAGAAGACTTTGGATTTTTAAAAGGACCAACAGGAAGCATATGTTCAATTGTCTCAGAAACCTTGGAATACTCTTGTCTATGCAGTATATGTTAATACTGACAAGAGCCAGAATCTAATTAATTTAAATAAAGATGTGTCAGCTACAGATTAGTGTAATTCTGTGTACAGTCAGGCTTATTGACAAAACATAACTTGTTTAAGATTCCTTTTAAAAAAAGCTACCTTTGTAGTGTATATTTTAAAAAATACAGCATTATCTTGAATACGTAGGTATGTTTTCAGTAGCATAAATGCCGAATTCTGCTTCTTAAATATTTATTTTTAAAGTAGTATCCATGGGAAGACTTGTATATTTATCTAAAGATCATTACTGCAGGACAGAAATGTTAGTCTGCAAGGTTTCCTCTACACATGGCAAGCAGCTGTCAGAACCAGTGTGAAGGGTTAAAGGTCAGTACAGCTGCTCTGTTAAATCTAAGGGTTCCATCAACATCTCAGAATTCCTGCCAAGTGGGAGCTGGGAGACCACAGATTAGAGTACACTGGAGTGTATATATAAGGTCACTTTGTGTCTATCAAAGTGATATCAAACTGCCAAGCTTTACAATACATTTAACTGTGGCCTGTGTTCAAAGAAAATAGAAGGAAAATAGACATATGGATAGCACATCACAGTTTAACATAAAATTTCATGCTGCCCTTCAAACAGGAGGATTCAATAATGATAAAAATATGTTGACTATGGACACACTCTACAGACATGTAGAATGAGCAACAAACTTCATTCAATTTATCAGCTAAATTATGATTTCACCAAATAATTCTTGTCAGATTACAGGAGAGAAAGAGAAAAACTACACAGAAACAGCTGTATACAATAAAACTATGCAGCTAACAACATCACTAGTGCACATATGATTTACATCCCTACTGACTTGTTTCAGTGCACTGCATAATCTGCAGTTAGTACTCTCTGGGAAACTGCATTTTATTTACATAACCATACATTTGGAACCCACAACAGAAAAAAAATGGTGGGGAAAAAGGTGCACTGGAGTACAGAAGTAAGGGGCAAGAAAACAGCTGTAACATCCCTCAGTCCAAACATAGGCGCTTTACAGACCGTCCAAAAGGACAAACCGCACAATTCCCTGATGCAGCATAAAAAACCCACAAAAAGCGGGTTCTTTTTGCAGCGAAGAAATGACGCCACAAGGCGCCAATGGCGCATTTCCACGCCACGACGTCCGCTATGTCAAAATGGCAGCACCCATATAGAATGGGAGCCGCCATTTTGTACGTGCTTGGCACGTACTAGGGTTAGGGGCGTCCGGAAAGGATGCCCCTTTCTAACCCTAGTACATGCCGAGCACATACTTTTTGGCAGTCTGGAACCCACCATAGTCTCCTAAAGTAATTTTCTTGAAGTAAGCAAAGAAGCACTAGAAACTATATTAAGACTTACCTGGCAGACTAAACTGAAAACCAAAGTACTAACAAAAAACTTGACAGTAGATCAAGTAGCAAAATTGGAAAAACTATCAAGTTTTGAAATAATTTTAAAAATGAGATATTTAGGAATTAGGTTGATTAATAAGAATTCACATTTATTTCACATTAATTATGAAAACATTTGGAGTGAAATGAAACAAGACCTTCAGAGATGGCATAACTTAAAACTATCACTGATGGGTAGACTTGCGATAATAAAAATGAATGTATAGCTGAAAATGTTGTACCTTTTTCACACCATAGCCATAAGAACAAATTATATACCTTTAAAAAATGGCAACAAGACTTGTTGAAGGGAAGGATGTCATATTTTGTTTTGTTATGTTTTATGTCCTACATGTAGAGGAAGACAGGGTGAAGTAGGGTAGTTATTTTACTGTTAATTTGATGTTGTTCAATGTCTAAATTGTTTTTTTTTTATTCAGAGTGTGTTTGTATATACACACACCTCTTCAGCTTAGTCTGTGCAGCTTTATGGTTCTCGTCCTACAGCATTGGTGGGAATCATGAGGTTTCTCACCATTAGGCATTCTGGCTAGAGCTTTCTGCAGTTTTCAGTCTAACATCATCTGGAGGGCTATGCGATTTCCTTCTGGAGTCCAGTTGCTTGGGTGGGGAGTGGGCTACAAGCATTTTGGAGATTATGATTTAAAGGAGAACTTCTTTGAAATGCAGTTTAGATGGCACCTAACTCTGGCCAAATTAGCTAGGATGTATAAAGGCGTATCCAGCAAGTGTCTGAAATGTAATCAAGAGGTTGGTACCTTCTACCACATATGGTAGAATTGTTCATCTGCCAGGAAATTTTGGGAGGGAATTCATAGGACTGCAATGGAAATTCTACAGTCCAAAATGAATATGGACCCAAATTCTGATCTTTTCAGCATATGTGAAAATGAGAACTTAGAGAGACAACACGGTAAACTTATGTTTTATATGATGATAATTGCCAGAATTATCTATGCATGCACAAGAAAAACAACAAAAGTTCTGGACATGGAAGATTGGTTAAATAAGTTGGTGGATTTAGTTGAGTTAGATAAACTTGCATGTCTTTTAAGAGGTTAAGACTGGGAAAGAAATAAAGAATGTTGGGAACTTTTGTGGGGTTATTTAAGGAAGAAGGGGGCTAAGGTAGATAAAGTTATTTGAGATTAGATGGAATTTAGGTTAACGGAGTTTAATTTAAAGTTTAAGAAGAAATGTAAGAAATTAATTTCCCAAAACCAGGAAGTATTGGGAATGGATGGGTAATAACTGTTGTGTCTTGACTTTGTCAGAGTTCAGGAAGTCAGGTATGTATGTGTTGTTTTATTGTTTGTAGAGTTGTTGTAAATTTGTTTGTGTTTTTAATGAGTTTTTGTAAATGTATGTGTATGTCATTGTTTTTAATACAATAAAAAGATATTTTTAAAAACTGGCTAGACACCACACACTGCCTGTTTGCATGGTGGTTCTGTGGGTGTGTATGTATGCATTCCCACATGAATACAGTCACTGCTCCATTTTCACGGACTTGAGATCCACGGTTTTGATTATTCACAGAAAGGCAACCTCCATGAAAGTGAATGGTGCCTGCGCCCATGGTGCACACGCATGGAAGTGTGCGTCCATTCAAGCCAAATTCACAGATGTGTGTGTGTCCAGAATGGATCACTCATGAATTTGGAGGGAGGACTATACACCTTTTTTTTTTTGGTTAAAGAGTTCCTTTGATAACGATCACAAAAAAATCTAACTGAAAATTGTTGTATTTCGTCAGAGAAATGGAGTGAGCAAAACAGGAACATAAACATATACCACCTATTTTGCAAGTTCTGACAGAATAGCTGAAAGATATTTGAGCAAACTTAATACCATAGGTCTGAAAGCAGTAAAAAAATACATATGTTTGATATTACTATGCATAATGTTTGCAATATAATGCCATTGTACTGTACTGTTGCTATAACAATCTGTGGTTTTGTTGGGTTGTTGATATCAAGCTGCACAGAGATCACTGATGAGTGATCACAAAACTACTGTTCTTTCCCTACTGTTCCTCAAGCAGCAGGGATCAAATAACTGTTCTCAGCTGCCTCTCTTTTAAACTAAAACATCTTTGCTCTACATGTATCTGTGGCAGGTTGGTATCTGTTTCCCACTATTGTTTTGTTTTGAGACCCCCCAACCTCGGATCACTAGGAGATTCTAAGACTAGAAAAAGTCTGACATGTTTTATAGACTTAACTTGGATCCATTTGGTAGGTAAGAATTTCTATTCAGGGGAGACATTATGCTTTCATGAAATAACGATTATGATTCAAGGACAAGTAATTCAGTTAACATGTAAGAGGACCTAGATGGAACTGCACTGCTGAGTTTTAGATAAGCAAACAAATGTTCCATATTGTAGTGGTTGCACAAACTCTGATGAGACTCTGCAGTACTTCTAGCCTTTCAGTAAATGATTTAAAAAGAGTGGGTTCAATAAAAAAATGTATGACAGAAAAATAGCTATTGTTCCATACTAGTGTTTTGCAAGAACTGTGCAGAGCAGTGCTAAAAGAGGAAGATGCTCAATGCTAGGGAATTCTGTGAACTGTAGTTCTGTGAGACATTTAGCCTTCTTTGTCAGAGAGCTTTGGTACCATAATAAACTACAATTCCCAAGATTCCCCAGGACTGAGCCAGGTCAGCTAAAGCGGTCTCAAACTGGATTATTTCTGTAGTGTGTTTTGGACCTATATCTCATTCTCTGCAATGCCAGAAATTTGGAGACAGAAGGAAAATTTCATTTGTGGAGGCAGAATTCTTATTGTAGGAGGCAATGCCACTCATTTTACAGTAGCTACACCACTGCACCTGCCCAAGGATTGAGGTCTACTGGAGGGGCCTTCCTCTATGTCTCATCAATTGCTGTGTTCCTGCTTTGTTGTAGTGCCTTAGTACTGGAATATCTCCCCCATAGAGGTTGGATTGGTGCCAATGCTGGCTTCATTTTGCCAAGTAAAACATGAAGCCTAGTTAATTTCAATTAAATTTCTGCATCTGCATGGTTTTGAATTCCAGTTGTCATGACAATTGCTGAGCACTGTCACAGCTACAACTAATACTAAAAGCTGTGGTATCTGTTCTGGCAGCTTATGAGTTACATTTCACTGAGGTGGTAAAACCACTCTGAGGTTTAGTCCAAACTTTTAAGAAACTCCAAAATTTTGGATTTATTTTGCAAATAAATAGGATTCAGCACCTTGGATAGCTTCTTTAACATTCTCCATTATACTAACTTGGAACCCAGCAATCACCACTGTCTATCTGTAGCTGGCTCAGATCAAATTGTTCATGTGAACATACTTCTGAAGAAAGCTAAAGTGCACTGACCCCTATTATTTAGGTACTGCAAGCTGGTGTACTGTTATTACTCTACGCAAAGAAGACGTCCAACCAAAAAGGAAACCTAATCTCCAAGTCATATCAAGAATTAATAAATGTAAACATACAATTGTAGAATGGATCTAGCTCAGCATCAGTAGCATGTTTATTAATAGTGTACAGACCTTAACACTAAAAAAAGCGAAATATTTAATTCCATACACAACAGTTAAAGAATATTATGGACACATATCTAAATTATTACCACTTATAGAAGAATTACATTTTAAATTTGGGAGAATAAAGCCTCACAGTTTGAAACCATATCCATGCATATTTCAGAGTGTCTGTGCTGCAGCAGCCACAGTAACATCTTGCCCATGGCAAATTCATTCAGCATTTCTTCATGTAAATGGCAATAGCATTCTAAAATGTCCAGTGCTTCTACCACTATGCTACCTACCGCTTGAATGCTTTATTGTGTAGTTTCATGCAATTCTGCATCTGGTTATCAAGTTGGCAATACTATCTTGGGCTTTTGCAGGGAAGCATCTATTTTTTTGTTTCTTCTCTTTCAATGTTGAGTTAAGTATAAGTTTCCCACTTTAATGTCTTCCTCTGGAATAGCTAGATCTATTCATGCACATTTGGCCTATAGTGCTCTTGCCCATTAATAACCAAATGAGGCTTTTTTATAGACTTTCTTAAATGTTTAGGGGATGGTGCAGTCAAGAGTCATTTAACTGGTGCCAAGATAAATTATTTTAAAGTTAGTTTTGATAGCTGCTGTGCTGGGATGATGACCTAGTTTTTTTCCCCAAGGTGCCAAGTCGTTGCAACTGGTGACACTGTACAGACTTTCTCACAATAAAAATAGCATTTGTTTTTACATAAACTGACAATTATGCTATGAAGTACTACAGCATCTGACACTTAATTAAAGCATATATCTGTTAGCATCTCAAAACAAAAATATTCTTTGTTTAGAACAGAGGCTCTTATAGTGTGACTACCAAAGTCTTTACCAGGCAGTATTTTAAATAAAACCTATTTAACTTGGGATAACCCCCCCCCCCAAAAAAAAGCAGAGAGTAAGATAAAGGTGGGATGCAAATGGCAAAATGGCAAGACCTGACGGTAAGTATCAGGCTGAGAGATCTGCTCTGCTTCAGCTGTCAGGACTGTAAGTAAGAAATAACCCAAAGAACCTGGTAACTCTTCCTCTGAAACCATCACAGGATGACACATTGATTCCCCCTTCATAAAAAGAATTACTGCTTGCTGGTTGATTAACCTCATGCTACTGGTCTGAAGAGCCAGGCAACTTAAATCTTTGGGTAATTGGATACTCACATTACAAGGAAAGTTCTTTAATTTTAAATTCCTACATAGACTCATTTGGGCAAGCCAGGCTGTGATGTGCATAGGCTTCTCAGTGTATTACAATCAAATATTTAGAAACAGCATTTTATCTTTCATGCCTGTTTGGAAAGACAAGCTGTTCCAAATCAGCTTTGCAAGGGTTAAGTATGTACACAGTGGAATGGGAGGAGAATGTTGTAATTTTGATGGGGATTTATGAATTGCTTAGGCCAGTCAGCATCTTGAGCACAACAGACTCTGTCTAAATCTATTCCTTACCTGCTGGGCAGAAACAATTCCCCTCACACTGCGAACCCTGAAGTCTTTTAAGCAGCCTGCTCTGTAACCTTGGCAGCTGGGCCTTACACAATCCTTCATCTTTTGCAACTGGGCTTCACTAAATGAAACTATGGCAGCTTGTTAGCCAACAACTGAGCATGAAATCACTACACTGCAGACCCCTGTTCTATGAGTCAATCATTTTTTCTCTATTACATGTTTGTATGCTAAGGTCAATAAAAGCAATCAAGAGAGAAAATAAGGGAAACGAATACCAAAAAATGGGGGGGGGGGAATCTATGGAAGATGTAAATGTAATGCTATATTATTATGCTTGTTGATGGATTAAAAAAGAGCTCAACACTGTTTTCAGCATTATATCTAAACTCCTATTTTGAGCATATATGAAAAGGTTGTTTCCAAATCTAGAAGACAAACAATTTATATTATGATCATACCAAATGTGACTATGACCATATGCATCAGTAGGTTAACTTCAAAATATGAAAGTATATGTTACGTTAAGCATTGGCTTACAACTACTTGATATCTTTATTTCATAAAAAGGACACTGTGAGGGGTGCCAGGGACTGCAAACAGCACTTGAAAATAGTGCAGTGAGTAAAAGGTTAACTCTCATTCCTTCATGGTCCAAGGATATATTGGCTGACCCATGGGGTTGCTTTTGGTAAAAGAAAGAGAACAAACAGATGCTTAATATAATACACAGCTTCAAGCTCAGGTTTAGGATTTTAAGTACAATTCTTTGGCAGGTTTGCTGTCAAGGTGCAAGCTACACTGCTTTTTAAAATTCAGATTCTGTGGTACAAAATATTAGGAAAAGGCTAAAATCATGGACAAGTCATACCTCAATGCAAATCTCTAACAGTGATAGTCATCAAACTGGGACACTGAAATAGTTCCACAAGCCAGGAGGAGTCTTAAGCTAAAGTACAACAAGCAAGAAGATACTGTTATGTTGATCCAGCCTAGCATTTCTGTTAGGTCTTTCCAATACAAGGGGACCACAGCCAACTGCAGAGATCAGGGTTGCCCATCTCATGTTCTGGGGGACTGAACAGGGCTGTCCAGCTAGAGCATAGACAGACCCAGGCTGTTTGCAGAATAGGGCCCATGTCAGGACCATGTGGCACACTTGGCCTGGAAATGACATGGATGTGGCCACTAGGTGGAACTGCAGCAGAGGTAACTACAGTTCAAGTGGCAGGTGTGCATGAGTCAGCATTTGGAAGCTGTGCATCATGTGACATCTGATGCAACATGCAAGTAGGTGAAGTCAGCTAGAGGTGCATCATGGGATACTGTACGATGCAACATGCACTGGGGATGAAACCAGCAAGGTTTCATTGGTGGCATGGCTATCACATGACTTCACAGAAGACCACCTATTAAAGGGAGAAGGTGACTGTCTCTGTTGTTGGATTGTTGTGGTCAGTGACTGGCGAAGCACTTTGTTTGTATATAGAGCTGTGAGTATCCAAGACGGCTGTCTGGTATTCTGTGCGATCCTGTAAAAAGCTTGCAACAAGTGATTAAAGCCCTCTTGTTTGAGTGAGAGCCTCGCTGTCCAGCAATCTTATTTCTTCAAGCCGGGAACTCAAGGCTAGAGCCTGCACGGGAAGATTTTTTTTCCTTCTCAGCCTAAAGCCTTTATAGACATCTGTCCAAGAGCCTTCTTGTGGCATCCTGCCTGCATAGATCAACTCTGCATGTGGTCGTAGTGGACACAGCGTATCTCTCTACGCCCCAACAGCCCAGCCATAAATCATGAGAATCCTGGTTGCATCTTGCAGTCTCTAAAATAAGGGCCTGTAGTACACTTCTGTCAATGGGCACCAATAGCTAAATTGTGGGGAGCATGTTAGGAGTATTTAACAAGCACCATCTAAAAGACAGTATGGCGCATTACAGACCGCCCAAAAGGGTGGTCTGCCGCCGCCCTTGTTTGCTGTGCGAAGGAGCCATAGCGGACAAACCGTGTGGTTCCTCTGCGCAGCAAAAAGCGAGTTCTTCTTGCAGCGCAGTTATGATGCCGCAAGGTGCCAATGGCGCCCTTGCAGCATCACAATTGTGCCGCATCGTGCGGATGCTAGGCATCCATCACGTCAAAATGTCGGTGCCCATCTGTATAGGTTGCCGCCATTTTGATGCCCTCGTCTCGTGCAAGGGGCGTCTAAAAGTGCCGCCCCTCGCACGTGATGATGGCGCCTCTATGGGCCCGTCTGTAACGTGCCTATGGTTCAGTTTACTATACTGCATGCCAGGTACTATAGTAACAAGATTCTAGCACCTGTTATCTATTCTATTCATAGCTACTGGTTACTTGCATGTGAAATATGAAGAGATTTCTCACTGTTCAAGGATCAAGTATAGTAAGTTGCATATGTCTACACAAGGGTTGAAACAGACTGGCAGCTTCAACCAGCTTCAAGCCAGCATGGGGGCATGCCATTTACACACGCCATGGCCTCAAATCACCTGGAATCACATCAGTGATTACACACTGGACAGCTTTGGGGCATGGCATTTAGAAGGCACATGTCCCTGAGCTGGCTGGAAGCAGGCTGAAGCTGTGATGGAGTGGCTTCAATCTTCCCAAAATAGGAGCAGCTTTTTGCCGCTCCTATTTGGGCCAGATCGGGGCCATGGAGTGGGGTTGCCACAGCCCCAACCTGGCTCTCTCAGGGGTGGTCTGTTGTGCCCCTAAGTTTGCATATAATGAACAGGCTGCATGTGGAATAAAGATCTTATATTTCACAGGCACATAAAATACTATAGTATCAAGCCATAGTCATATGAATGCTTCAGAGTCAATACTTCCAAATGACTAGCAATAATATTTAAAAATGAAGGATGTTTTGAACTGCTGCATTTGCAATTGATGCGGCATGGTGAATACCAACATAGGCCCCATGTCTCAATTTCACACTATTTGTGTAGCAATGATGGCAGAATATGTTTAGGGCTCTAAGAAGTGAGATTCTTTATTGACTTGTGTGTGGGGGGGGGGGGGATACTGAGAGATCTGTTCATATATTCCTTTGTACCTTTTCTGTATCCAGGTTTGTTTTTTTAGCATAAACCTTGATGTGGGTTTATTTCTTGAAACAGTTACCTGGTATTGAAGCAAGTCCTGTTAAAAACATGTTGTTTGTGCAGTACATTTGTGCAGTACAATCCTATGCTTGTTTAACTTTTAAAAGTCCCTCTATGCTCAATGGGAGTTACTCCCAGGTAAGTGTACAAAGGACTACACTTTGGAGAGTTTAGTGGAAGTGGGAAAGCATGAGGACCAGAAGTACTGCTGGTGATGCAATCTGAGACAGACAGGCATATTGTAAATAACACTAAAATAGTAGAGGAACAGAAAATGGTGCAAAGAGGTAAACTGTCCATTGTTTGGTTTAGTTTTAAGCAGGTTTTTAAAATTATTTTGTTCCAAATGACTTTTGAGTGATGATATATGGTTTTCTCCCAATTCTTAATTTGCCAATGTTATTTTTCGGTGTTAAAAATTTCTTAAATTATAGGTTACCTTGTGGATCCATTTTTAGAGCAGAGAAACATCTCTGAAACAGTTAAATATGTAAATGTTTGCTGTAATTGTCTCTGCTTAAAAGATCTAACTGGGAATCACATGCCAATTATAAATGTTTGGGAAGAAAGACTGAAAACAGCCTATGTGGGTGAAATATCAATGGTATGTCTTAACTATTCTGTGAAAGAGCATCAGCACCCTGACATACAATTTTCTCCTTAGGTCAAATGTTTAATGTCACAACATCCAGAGACATGAAATATTGCTGAGATGTACAACAAATCTATAGTAATAACAACTGTAGAGCACAAATACTTAATTAGTTTTCACTCCCCCTTTGCTCACACCTATTTGATTAACTTGGTTACTTGCTTGAGGAATTCAGTATGATTCCTGCTTAAGGGAGCCCTAGTATCAGCCAAGCAGGAATTAATCATCACAAACTACAAATGAGAAACAGTGTCAGCTTTTTGATGATTATCATTGCAAAGGTAAGAAATCAGTGTAAAGACATTTCTCTCTTAGCATAACTACATTTCTGTATATATATATATATTTTTTTTTTTTTGAAAAAAAATCATTTTTTTCACAATTAAAAGTTATTGCTATATTTATAAAGGCATTTCCTTCTTCTCTCTTTTCTTATATCATACTGTCTAATGTACAGTAACTACAACAAAAGTGTAAAGTGTTCTGTTTCCCAACATATAAAGGAAAAGTTACATTTTATAAAAATAATAAATTATATAAGGGGGAAAATCTTGGTATCTAAACCCCACCTCAGTCCATGGGGTGACCTTGGGCAGGTCACACACTCTCAGCCTCAGGATATGGCAATTTCTCTCTGAAAATCTTGCCAAGAAAACTCTGTGATACATTTGCCTTAGGGTTGCCATAAGTCGGCAACAACTTGAAGGCACACAACAACAGAATAGTTTCACCAATTCACCCTACCCATATCTGAACTTTTTTATTTACTACACTAGTCTTTTGCAGTGACTTTTCTTCATTTCTCACAATATACAAATGGTACAGGTAATGAATTAATGTAATACTAGGATATTTGAATGGACAAATTAGGGAAGACAGCAGATAATGATTAGAATTGCAGTGTCTTTACATTTTTGCATGGGAACAACCTGAGGATCCCGATTCAGATCAAGGCTGTGGAATAAACAGTGTTTAATATATTCACTATAAACTATTTTCCTGATAAAATTCTTTCAGAGCTGCTATTTGCTCCATTAGGAGAAAATATATGTGTACTTTTCACATTTTCACTGGGTTAGTAACAGTGCTTGAATTAAAACATCTCCTTGGAGCCAAAACATCTTAAACAAGACTTACCAGTGGTTCCTCCTTTAGATCATCTTCAAAAATCAATTCTTAAAAAAATCATAAGTATAAGAAGGCTACAATGAAATGCCACTCTCAGGGAAACTGAAGGTAAACAGATAAGTTTGTAGTACAAGAGGAATAGGTAATTATTCATTATAACAACTAACACACAAACTTATAGTTTTTGAACATAAGCACAAATTATGTTACTGCCTTGCATTTTGGACATTCACTGTCTTTGCATGATACTGTACATCAATCCGCCATCTGTTTAAAATAGCACCAAATTATGATGCCTGGAAAAACTAAGCTGCATAAATAATGGAAACTATTTTCCTTGATGCAGATACCTGGGAGTACCAAATGGAAATGAATGTCTGGAAAGAGTGTCTGACCTTATAAACTGGCCTGGCACCAGTATTTTTAACACCTTTGCCTTTAAAAATAATCAGTCTCAGGCATACCTATGTAATGAGTCACAATTTCAGTAATACATCACAACTAAAAATACAGATAAAGCCTTTTCTCCCACATATTTGAGTCCAAGTATGGCTTTTGTTTAACGTGAGGGCAAGTTTAAAATTATTAATTGCAACCATGTTAACATAATGGTTTTTTACTATTACATAAAGGGAGGACTTAAATAAACATTTTGTATTTTTAAACGTCCTACCCATAGCTTCTACCATGTATATATGATCAACATTTGTAGGATTTAATTGCCACTCAAAAAGGAAGTTGTAATTCTTCAAAGTAATATTTTTTTAAAAAAATAGAGAAACAACGAAATAATAAAGCCTTCATAGAGAGAGTTTCAGCAATTATATCTCCCCAGCTACAGTATAACCCAAAACTTTGAGGCAGCTTTGATTGCTGAACCATGGCTGAAGAGAATAATTTGGCTTTCACTAAGAAAACAAGCACATTCATTCGCACCACAATAGAGAGAGGCAGTTTTAATTAAACCTTATCAAAAGATGAATAAAGAATAAACTCAATAACCATTCCACAGGACTCTGTTTTCATCTGTTTAGTTGAAGCCTGCCATGTTCTTGCAATAATTAACCACTGTCCGAGGAATGCTGGAGTTGTGTTAATGTTAGTAAAGATTTAATTAGTTCAATTATCTAGAGAGTACTCAAGGCTCAGCACAGCACTAATTTCTTCAGGCTTTAGACATACCTCAGATCAAAATATATTAAAATGAAATATAAGTGAACAAAAGAAGTATTTCACTTTAACAATTGAAGCACTGCATATTTAATCACTTTGGTTCATATTTTGGATTTTGGAGTTTTTTAAATTTTATTTTATTTTTCTCTTTAAACACATCTTTTATTTTATGGGCATGGAAAAACTTTAAGGTTTTGAATGGTTATTTTAGTACAAAGATAAAAGAAAAGAGAGAAAAGATTGGGGCTCCTGTACCATTTTATCCTCTTGTTGCCTACATATTTTATTTCTTTCATGGAAAGTGAAGCATTTAAAAAGCATTGAAAGCACAGTGACACAGACAACTGTTTCAATCTGTCAGACAGCATGGACAGACAGTAGGGATCATTTCAGAAAATAGCATGGCCCCCAGCAGTCTGACCTTCCTGGTGGGAAAGAGAACACAGTGGTGTGCTTGACAAGCTCAACAACAAAGACGTATACTTAGTACCCCCATCCCCACCCCCAAATTCTGACATGCTTCTCACAGAAAAAAAATGCCAAGTGGCCATGAGGGCAAAGTTTATTCTATCCAGCAAGAGTAATTTATAATCAGTGACTAAAAGCCTCATTCCTACATTTAAAATCTCTTTTAAAAAAAACCACACCCACCTGTTTCTTTGTAGTATTTGGCCCAGAGGTATTGGATTCTACTTATTTTTCATTTTCACTACAGATTCATGCTGTCCCCAGAGCTATATGTTTTCCCATAAATTAGTATACTTCATAGACAACATTACATTGCTCAGTTCTTTGCACCAAAAGCCTTAGTTTTATCCCCACCCACACTTGTGTGTGTTTAAACAGGTTTTGTGTCAACTAAAATACCTTTAATATTATACCTGTTCTAGCTGCTGTTTGATTATTCTTTCTTCTTAAAATCTATAGTACCTATTAACCATTTTCTAAAAATCACCATGAAATTAATTTTGTGTGTTTATTACTAATTCAAAATTACAGTTAAAATTCAGCTCAGTGCTAGAAACTCATGTAATTTTTTAAAATGAAGATTTCAGTTATGGAGTTGCTCTCCATCAGACCTATTTTATTTGCATTTAGGATTATTTGCCTTCATCTATTACCTAGTGCAGAATATTGCAGTTAAACACAGAATGTTGACACTCTAAGAATCTCACCCCAAAGGTGTGAAACATATAGATACTATCTGATGAAAGCTCAGAAGTTAGTCTAAGATGGCAGTTGGGAGGGAGAAGCTACTGCAGCTAACACTGAGTGAACTCACTCCATTTTTCAGCCTCTCAGATGTCCAAAAAGTTGCTCTGATGAATCTTTCACCTTTCTGCATTCTCCCTTTGGGGACATTGGGTGGGAGAATCTGATGCCATCTGATGGATCTATAAATCTATGGACAAGTATATAGTTAGCTGAACTCCGTTTATTTGATTAAAGCTATGAGCCATGACAAAAAAGTAAATGAACATCTCCACTATAAATCTATTTTCCAAATTATTCATTAAATCTTAAATATATATTCTAGTTAAAACATTTAAAATGCATGGATTTAAATACAGCCATTGCTTTTATCCATTTCCATTATGCGTACAGAATGAATAAATTCCTTACTCACTGTATTTGGATATATGAGGATTCATTCCCTTCCAATGCACCATTTACAGTTATGAAAGATGCATTTTCCTCTCCTCCACATTAGCTTAATTGAAATACTACTATATATGAGCATTTATGTGCAAAGGTATCCACATGCCTTTTCAAGCCTTTTTTAGAGGACCAGCCATTTCATATCCATCTATTAACTTGAAAACTGGGTGCTTATCTGCAAACATATGGGGAGAAGTGATTGTGTGTGTGTGTTCATGTCACTTGTTAACTTATGACAACCCCATGAATTTCATAGGGTTTTCTTAGACAAGGAATATTCAGAGGTGGTTTTGCCAGTTCCTTCCTCTGAAATATAGCCTGTAGTGCCTGGTATTCATTGTAAGGCACAATAATAATAATAATAATAATAATCATCATCATCATCCCACCTTCAGACTTATCATATAGAACTGATTACCTTTTCCGGCATGTTTAGTAACCCCTTGGGCCAGTCTAGTAGGCTTGTAAAGCATATTTTCCTTTTTTTAAAAAAACCCAGACCAAATCAATAAATTTTATCCATGAAATGGACAAACTTATTTCTAGGTATATTTTAAATCACTTTATACTAAATATATTTATTATTTTTTCAGAAACAATGAAAGATATGTCATATCCACCCACATCTTAGCTAGTACAGACTACATTCAAAGGTTCGTAATATACTGACTCCAGTATAAACTGTAAAACATAAATATACATTTTAAAAGACAAGTCTCTATACATTCTAAGTAACAGTTTGTTGCAAGCAATATTAGTACCAAGTAAAGGAGTTTGTTTAAAAATTATTTGTTGCAGACTTCTACAACCAAGAAACAAGAATTAGAAAGATGCTTTCCAAGAGGAAATCTCAATCATGTAGCACTGAGGATACAATCCACAATATTACCCTCAGTTCAAATCTCAGCTGATGTAGCAACAGTTATATAACAGATTAACGTATGGAGTGCTACTATATAAATAAAAAGGAAGCTTTAGGCACCTTAAATAATTTTTCAAATCATGAGCTTTGATGCACAAAGCCCTTTTTACATTACTCATGAATTGTCACCTTCATTTGAGATATATACATGCCAAGAGTCTGAAAAGATATATGCATGCAAAAGGACTTAAAAAATCCCGGTCCATGAAGTCATATGTATGTACGCAGGAAGCATACTCTGTATGTACAAGTATCTTTATGTACAATTTGTATTTTAGATCCTTTTGATCTCACTGGTTACATTTTCTTTCTGTGTACACACATAAATGATTCTCTCTCAACTGAGAACTTCAGTCATCTAATGAAATGATTCTAGTCTACAAAAGGTTAAGACAATAAACATGCTGTCAATAAATCTATTTCTGTTTTTGTTCCAAAGACCACAACAGCTACTACTCACTAGGTTTTATTTTCCAATACTTTTAAATCCAACTTATTCCATTTATAAAATGCAAATAAGCAAAATGGCTGTGGAAAATAGGGAAGAAATGTTGGAGCTACATTCAGTTAGAATCTAAAGATTAAGGATTATTTGTCCAGTCTGGCCTCAATAATACATGTTACTCATGTTTACTATTTTAATTTCTGGAGTAAGCAACTTAGAAAAGTCTTTGTGGAGACCAGTTTTGGAATAGACACACTACCTTCTGTTCACTTCTTGAAAATGTTTCTCTCATTTGCACTTTCTTTACATAGTTTATATACCTTTTTTGTTGCAAAAACACAGATTGGAAAAAAAGCCACCATTAAGTAAAGACCTCTATATCTGAAGCTTTGCATACTTTGCAATTATAATCCCGCCTTGATCCGCAGGGAGAGGAGGGAAATATAAATTATTATTATTATTATTATTATTATTATTATTATTATTATTATTATTATTATTATATAATATACAGCATCTGCTTTCTGTTCTCCTTTTCCAGTCTTGCAAATATTTTGTGTTGTTTTGATTTTCATGAGAATAAGGGGTTTTTGCATACATAGTAAAAAGCAACTTGTTTCAGCTTTGGAGTGCAAGTCATTTTTACCACACAAAGCCACTGTTTTCTGTGCAATGAAAACAGAATACTTTGAGCCTTTTCAATATAGAAGACCTTAAAGCAGACAATAGTATGTAAACAATCTGCAAATATACAACTTTGCTAGGACAACCTCAAGGCTGAGAGCGAAGCTTTCAGAAAGACCCCTTCATCAGATTTCCTTCTACTCTTCATCCTGAACAAAGCCTTGGTTGACAATACAGAAATCTCCTCCTTTCTTCGGATTAAACCCTTTTGCAGGAAAAGTATGCAAATGCTGTACGTGTTTCCCTTGTCTGAGACTACTCTAAACCAGATATCTTTTCACTGTCTGTTTTATTCAGGCAGACCATCCTACTGGTTGACAGGAATACCAGCCTTCCAATTCAATACATTTCACAGTGGTGACAGTTGGATCCTGGGGCCTGCCATGGACTTTAAAAGGAGCTCATTTAGTCATAATTAACTATTCCCTGCATATTTTCTAAGGTATGGTAATTGTGGTAATAGCCAACAAGTGAAGCATTCATTCCAGTTTTCTTTAACTTTTTCCCCCTTGCATTTTCAAAACCTACTTTCTATATATTTCTTATTATTGGTCTCTCCTTGGTAACCTTTAGAAAAACTAGGCAAAATAAAGGTAAAGAGAGGGAAGGGGCAGTGTGTTTCTTAGAAAAGCAGAAACTGTAGAATATGACCCATTGTAAGTTATTTTAATTTCACAGAAGAGCAAAAATGAACAAGATCAGGCCACTATTTCTCAAAAAAGAAACCAGAGCTTGCAATTGACTCATTAAGTTATTAATTCACTATTTTTTTCCAGTTGTTTCCCCTAACTTTCTAGATTTCCCAATTCACACTAGAATTTAAAAAAATGCTTTAGCAAACTAGGTTGCTAGAATTCATTAGGTTAGGTGTCCCTCTCTGTGTCACATTCAATAAAACAGGAAGGATTGATGCCTGAGAGATGAAATATTAGAATTAGGGAAAATAAGACACATGGTTCTTGTTGTTACACAGGCTAATCTGTGTACAGTAGTTTCTTTGAAGAGTCAGCAGAGAAACCCAGATCAGTGAAGCTAGGAAAGCAGAAAACAGTTAAGTTCTTGGAATGGAATGGTGGAAAGTGATTTGTTTGTTCAGCAGAAGACCAAGGCCCTCAAGCATCCAGAGACCTTTGAGAATGGCCCATCTGTCCAGGCCTGTATGGCAAGTGTTTGGAGTTTTTCTGGAAGTGGGTGAAGTCAAATTAGAACTCTCTTCAGTTACTACAGTGCGGCCACGTTATAGGTGGGTGCCTCATATGTGGCTTCCAGCTTATGCGGAAGCCGCGCGATGGGAGAATGAATGGTGTGCGTGCCCATGGGACTTGAGCTTACGGCTATTTGGCTTACGCGGGGGGGGGGGCGGAACGGATCCCCCGCGTAAGCCAAGGAGGCACTGTACTTCCTTTCTGAAGACTATAGTCTGGATTTATTTCCATTTCTATTACTGTGTAATAGTCATTATGGAATTATTTGAGTTAGCTTCAGTGAATCGCTTTGCAATTCTTTAATATATTACTCACACAATGCTACTCATCAATAATCAGCAGAAATTATCTCACAAGCCCACCCTTCTGTGCACATTTCTTACCTTAATTTTATAACCTTAATTTTACTAAAACGTGGTGAACAAAAATAGAAAATGGGGTGGGAAGCAAAGTGGGGACGGTGGCAAGAAGAAAAGAGAGAAAGTGATGAGGATCATTGCCAGTGACAGTGATGAAACTGAGAGATCTTAAACATGGACAGGTGTAAATAGGGAGATAAAGAAAAATAAGCCATATAGGGCTTTATAGGTTATATAAAGCCCTATATAACAGCCAGCGTAGTACAGTGGTTTCAGCACTAGACTATGACTCTGGAGATCATGGTTCAAATCCCCACCCAGCCATGGAAACCCACTGGGTCACTGGGTAACCTTAGGCAAGTCACAATCTCTCAGCCTCAGAGGGAGGTCAAGGCAAACCCTCTTTGACCAAATATTGCTGAGAAAATAGGTTCAGCTTAAGGCTGTCAGTTGGAAATCACTCAAAGGCACACCACAAGAACAAGGTGAAAACAAACACTTTAAATTGTGTCAGGAAAAGACCATTAGCCAGTGAAGTTGTTGTAACAGGGTATTCATACAGATTCAAAATTCCTGACAGTTGTTGGAGATTTTCCTATTTTCTTGACAGGAAATTCTTTCAAATCCTGGTTGATCTCTGTAATGAAATGGCCAGGATAATGAATCCAGTTGCTCTTCAGCGTACCCTCTTACAAAATGGAACTAAATTAATCCCCTGACTTTATAGGCAGCTGTAAATGATGAACCCAGTGAGATGGTCACAACAGTGACACTGGTGAAAAGTATGGGTTAAAAGATACTTGCTCCACAACAATCCACAACAATTCAAGCAGTGAAAAAAATAATTTCTTTCTGCCATGACTGCATCCGCAAATAGCATGCCAAAAAACTGTATCAAGTGCTAGAACAGTGCACAAAAACACTATATATCAAAACAGTTAAAATACTAAGACATTAAAAAAAATAAAACTAAAACTATATACAGACCTTTCTTCCTATAATCCAGTGACATGAAGTCACTTTGCTAATTTGGACTGGGAGGCAGAAAGAGGCTGCAGCCTGGAAAATGTTTTACTGCAATGGCCATACATCACTGTAGACCCTTGGACATAAGTTATGGGGCGCTTGTCTATCACTCGCTAAGTATTAACAAACTTTAACAAAATTTCCTTACAGGTGGCTCAAGTTCATAACATAAATGGTTCATAAGTTACCTTCTGAAAGGAAAGACATTTTGGAAAACTACCAAAAAAAAAAAAAAATGGAAAACTTACCACTCTGAGCCTATATGTCTGAATAGTGTTAACAACTGTTTTAATATATAAAATGAGCCAGGACTACTAGGCCATTTCAGTACAGCCCAATCCAATCCAATCCAATCCAATCCAATCCAGCAATAACATGACTAGATTGTATTAGCGTCTATCTGCATTCAAAAATTTAGAAGATGTCATGCAGCTTTCTAACCATTGCTTCCACCTCACTTAGGTTGTAATACGTCTTAATGGCTGGAATATACACACACACACACACACACACACATATTCTCTTACTGTTTAATTTTATTTAAATCAAATATTCTAGTTTTAAACACAGAGTTCTTACTACAACTAAAAAATCAAGTTATCTACACTCATATCCATCCCAAATTTTTCTTTTGCTGAAACAATGTATGTGATATTTTTAATGTAAAATTAGGAAGAAACATTATTTGAAGGCCAAGAAAAGCAGAACGAGATAAGAAATCACAACAATAATGCTAGACATAAATGTGGAAGAAAAATACCCTATTTCTGAATACTAAACAGAGTTTGTATAGAAGGCATGACCTTGAAAAATCAAGCCTGAGGTCAGAGGTATTGCAAACAGTTGCATCTGTCACCATGTACTGATAGATTATTGGTTCTGAAAATACCAATGACTCTGCCAGGGGTTGGGTTTGTGCTGCTTACAGGTTTTCTTTACAAGTGTGCCCTGAAAAATGGTCACATTGTTAATTGTATCTCCATACAAAGATTGTATGAGTCTGATTTGTTGCCTCTGAAGTAGAGGACCAAAACTGGCCAAACCATTAGACACAATGAGGCCATGACCTTAAGCAGTTCATTTTAGGTGTTATGAAATGGAAGAAAACTGGGGGGGGGGGAGAGAAGAAACAGAAGAAGTAGAAGATGAGTTAAGCCATAAAATACTAATTCCAAGTAGCAGTTGACTCCTGAGGATCCTATTTTCCAGACATGTAGTCTTTTGGCATAACAGTACATGTCTAGTTGCAAGGGATACATTCCACTGAAGTTTTAGTTACTTCCATGGTGTCATTAGGACTGTAACCATGACTTGCATATCATATTATCTAAGCAGCAGCATCTTCACAGTTTCTAAGGAGACACACTGAGTATAACATGGCTAAGGGGAAGCCAATCAACTTTATATGAAAAACAAATTCTGCTATGCCCTATGCATATGCTACCATATTCCTGTTCCTGCAGCTGGCACTGCTTTTTGCCAAACACCAGCATTTAATACTTAACCAAAAACTGATTCTGTTCATTAGTGCTCTAAAACAGAACTGAAATCTTGCACCACTGTAAAATACTCTATCATCTGGTTTCCATGCACTGTCCTAACATTTACATTTCTGGATCTGGAAAGAGGCCACATGCTTTCCATGCCCCAAATGTTCCTAGCCCCAGTTTCTGGCATCTCCAATTAAAAAGCTAAAAACGTAAGAAAGACCTTCTGGATGAGACTATGGATGTATCTAACCCATCATCCTGTTTTCCATAAGGGAGAATGTGTCAATGCCGAAAATAATTCATCAAAGGCAATACTCTCTCCTGCTTTTACTGTCAAAGACGTAATTAAAGCCATGCTGGCTCTGGCCCTGGACATGATATAGATAGATAGATAGATAGATAGATAGATAGATAGATAGATAGATAGATAG
>NC_056527.1:29628316-29755605 GCF_019175285.1 Sceloporus undulatus | reverse complement strand
CCTTATTTTCCATACATTGATCTAAGCACCATTTTAAACCTATTTACGTTGGTGGTCAAGATCGTGAGTAGCATAACTAAGACTTCAGTCTCCTAAGAGTACAGTAGTACTCTGGACTAACAATACAATTAATTCAAGATTGATACTGTATAAACATATGACAGAGATGCTGCTCTTATCCAGGGCCTCTAGAAGTGGTTTTCAGGTAAGGGAGATTACCTTTCCCATCCATTATCATTAAAACATCTTTAAACCTAATGTCTATAGAAGTGCCTTCTATGCATCCAGCTTATTCCCAAGAAAGTGCATACAGGAGAGATTGCAGACAGCTTTTAGTGTTCCTGGGAGGGCTCAACAACTTAATATTTCTTAGTGCTTGATTAATTTAGTACAATTCTTATTAATCATTCCTGGAGAGGCTCAACTATGTAGGTGTCTTGGTGGTCCAATTTTGCCAGATCATGGGCAGCGGCGGGGATCAAGCTTCCTGCCCTCCCACACGAGGTCTCTGCTCATGTCAAAGTATTATTTTATCCCAGAACACTAGAGGATAAAAGGAATTAATTTCCTCTTCAGTGTGCCATGTCTGTTTCTTTTACTGTGTTTTTCATTTTGTCAGTTTGTGCGGGGGGGGGGGGGAATTGGGGCAAGGAGGGCAGTATACCTGGAATGGAAATTATGGAAAATCAGTGGCAAAGTGGTCACAACACCACACTGTCTATATGTTTGCTTGGGTTTTTTTAAAGAAAGAAAGGTATGTAATCAACTGGCTAGCTCAGTGGGGTTCCAGATTGTTTATCTGTTTCTATCCTTTATTTACCTTAAACCTTAAGAGTGCCAAAAACAGTGCCAATTCTAAATCCATTTAAATCAAATATAGCAGTGCTTTGTGTTTAATAGCAGTTATCTGACATATCTCCTATATATTATGTGTATAACATTTTTTAAACTACCTGATAAGATTTTTAAAAAACCAAACAGCATTGGGCACACACAGTTCTATGAACTGCCTTAACTACCAGTCAAGGAATAAATTACCTTTAGCATTACTTCTAGAATTTAACTGAAACAGTCAAGATGAAAAATATCCACACATTCCCACACAACTACAGAAATATGTTACAGAACAGTGTACTTGTGTCTAGGCTGGAATGACTAATTAGATGCTAGTTATTACAAAGCAGGGAGGGGGTTAGAGTTAATTGCCTTTACCAAACCCTAAATCTATTAATATTTTTATTGAGAAAAACTGCATAGTTTCAACAGTTTTTCCTGAAGGAAGTCAAATAACATTATACCGTAAACCAGAAATGGTGTTCTGATTTTATGCAGTCTTCCTATCCTCTGAAAATAAACATGAGCTGGTTTATAATTCAGTCTGTGACGGAGACGATTTTTTTTCCTCCAGCAGAAGCCAATCTGGAAACAGGGAGGGGGATATTATATCTAGAATTTCCTTTCCCTCCCTGCTTTATAATGAATGCATCCTATATATACAAGCTTCTGCTGAATTGCTACAATTGCAGAGATAAACCATTTGAGAGTATGTCAGGTTTAATTAATGCAACATGACCTGATCATTTCCACAGTTAAAAAGAAAGAAGTTTGCATTCTTTAAATCCAGAGCTCAACCTAGAGATTATGCTAAATTGCTTCATTCACAGTCCACACTCCTCTGCACATGTCAGATGGGCAGCATTTGTCCCCTCTAGTGATAAACAAATTATACATGAAATCAATTCCACTTCACAATAATTTTCCCTATTGGGCATTATCTTTCCTTCTCTGCTCCTTCCAGTTAAGCGTGCATCCTGTAACTTGCTAATGAGCTGGGGGCTCTCTGTTCCAGGTGGCACCCCCTGCCTCGAAGTCATGACATTTCCCATTTCGAATGCTGCTGGCATTTTTCGACAGCTCCTGCTAACTAGCCTTTTTGACCTGCACTAAGAGGAACTCATCTCATTGAATCCTCTAACCTGCCAATCATTCCAGCAAATGATCTTCACAGTCACTCCCAAGGCAGGGGGAGAAAAGAAAGAAAGGGAAAGAAAGGGAAAGCTAGCAAGAGAATGAGGGAGTAGGCAAGCAAGCTGCCTCTGCAGCTACCTAATGAGAATATTTTAAGTCTCGAAGGCAGCTGAGACACTGAAAAACTGGTGGGAAAATTAGGACAGAACTGAATGCCTGGCCCTGTAATTACTGATTTCTTTCCATCTTGAGATCATGTCAAGAGCAAAACCTCTGAGCTGTGCTTTATAAAATAAGTCAAGGAGAATTTGGCGTGTAAATACAAAAATGCATTGCTTTTCTCTGTCACCATCAATATGAAATTCTCACAAGGATTCTTTGCTAAATAGGATTCTTGGAATTAATTAAGATATTAAAATCTTGTTAAAATGAACATTTGCAGCTAGAAATCAATATGCAGGTTTGCAGAGAAGGTTGTGAATATAACTGAAGAACACAATTTTAGTTCGTAATAACTGCTCCACATGGGTTCCCCCCCCCCTTGCACCACTGTATGTGTAGATCTGCCAATTAAGATAACCGTTCATGAATATGAGAAAGTGGACAGAATCCACAGTAGGATGTAATAAAATGTATTTGATTTTAAGGTAGACTTTTTGTTGTCTGTATGTACATTTTCCTGATTATTTGGCTGAAATCTAATTAATTTGAAAAACGTGTGGAACGGTAGCACAGGAAATTAACTATGCTTTTCTTTCTGGGAGTGTATATATTTTTCTTCTGATTTGCTTAAAGATATTCCAGTGTCTTGGAAGAGTGCACTTTTCTGAACTGGCCAAATAACAAAAACAATATTTCAACAATTAACATACTGCAGGTTTGAAATATTGATTTTTTTTGGTATGAAATGAAAACATGAGTATGAACAGAAACATCTCTGTTTTATTTGGCTGAAATATTGCACTATTATTATTATTATTATTATTATTCAACTAGAGTGAAAATCCAGTTGTTTTTTCATGTCAGAAAAGTATTTCATGCCAGTATTGTATATTATTAACAAAGATCATCCACTCATATATATGTGTGTATGTCTTTATTTCAGCCTAACATACCGGTTTGGATCCACACTAATATTTAGAGTCACAGACTCACTGAAATAAGTGATATTTATATTACCACTATATCTTTGAAGTCTTAGCAGATTGTTTAAATGGCCAATACTGTCTGTCCACCAGTGGAATAGATATGTTGGTGAACTGGATTCTCACTCCTCCTGCAGCATCCCTTTTAATATGCTTAAAAGGGCTGGGAAACCTTACTAATATGACATTGGGTAGAACCATGTGACTGAACCCAACAGACTAACTGTTTAAACTATGACAACTTTTATCAGTAGCTTCTATTATGATCACATGAGAGTTTTTTGTATTGTGTTAAGATAATGTATATTTTTATTCAATTCAGTTCAATTCAATTGTGAATTTCATTAGTTCTCTCCACTACCCTTCATTAGACCTTTAAGCGTAATACAACTTTTTGTGATGACAGAAACAACAGTCTCTTAAATACTAGTATAAGAAAGTTAGGAAATTTGATTGAATGGATGCTTAAATATCTCTTCGCCAAGAAGCAAGATTCTCCTTGCAGCAAAGAATGTCTAATTCCCCATTAACCTTGGTGGGTGTTACAAAGAACTATTAGACAGCTGAACTGAGCAAGTCCTTAGGGTGTTTAATTTTGTTTCATGGACTGCTCCAGTCACTGTACAGGATATATAAATATTTCATTTGTAAATCTTTTTAAAGTTCTTGCTCCTACAAACCATCCTGGTATTTCAGAGGGCTTATGGTAAATTTTACTTTAGAATTCTACAAAAAGTAATACTGATTTCTTACTTTTGAACTGCTATAAAATATGCCTCAGAAACGTTGTTTCTTATTGGTTTTGTATTTTGCTATCTGCCTAGGTTAGAGGCCAAGTGTCAGAACTAAAGTCCTCTTGCTTTGTCTGGGAACCTCAGTTTCTCCTCTTCAGTGGTTCCACCTCCTCCCCCTGCCCCAGACAAAGCCCAGCCAAGGGATCATGTTACACAATAATCCTTAAAAGGGGGAGGTGGGAGGTAACAATCTGTGGGAGAAATGGGATGGTTTAGAATTTTTTTTGTTTCTCCTTTTAGTCATTGCCATCAAGACATTGTCCTCCATGTATTCAAATGTCATTCCAGACTATCGGTCCGGTTCAGCTCTAACAGTCTTTTATACCCAAAATGACCACTGACAGACCAAAAAGATTGTTTAGTGATAATCTGTTATCCTTGTGTTGTTCATACAGTGGACACAGAAACAGGCAAATTTCACTGTTAGTATCCTAAATTCAGAAGCAATTGTACACTAAAAAGAAAGAAAGAAAGAAAGAAAGAAAGAAAGATGAATTGTGCATAGTAAGAATGTTAATACTATCAGTATCTGGGAAAGTTTATTAACTGAGATCATTAAATTTAAATATTATCCAGTAAAACAATCATCTCTATAACTGAGGTTAGGCCTTTGTGAAAGATGCTTTGCTTTATTCAGGTAGATATTTTTACATTAGCATGCCTTATCTGCACATTTTATAAAGGAAGGGAAGTGATTTAAACTAGCTTTTAATTTCAGCCTCAAGAAGTCTTTCTCTTGTTACCAAGCACAGCAAGGCATTACACATGTGATTTGCAAAGGGACAGTGAATATTCAGACTGTGCTGTAATATTAAAAATTCAAATTCTTTCCCTGAGGCAGAGAGGAGGAAGGAGCCTGGGGAAAACAATAGTTTTGTCTGGTGGTCTCAGACATCTTTGGACTCAATGCAAAATTAGCAGGAACTGTAATTTGTACATGACATAAGAAATACAATATACTTCTGAATGCTGTTCTGAAAATTAGGGTCCAAAACACACTGCAGAAATAATCCAGTTACAGACTGTTTTAACTGCCCTGGCTCAGTGCTAGGGAATCCTGGGAACTGTAATCTTTTTGTGGCACTCTGACAGAGAAGGCTAAAAGTCTCACATAACTACAGTTCCCAGAATCCCCTAGCACTGAGCCAGAGCAGTTAAAGTGGTCTCATACTGGATTATTTCTGCAGTGTGTTTTGGACCTGTGATAGCCTCATCAATATATCCTCTTTATATTATTTATTTCTATTGTATTCACTTTGCATTGTTTTTATTGTGCACACTACCCTGGGACAGTTCCAGCCTTAAGGGAAGCCTAGAAATTAAATAAATGAGTAAATATAATCTAATTTACTTTGATATTTTCTATTACTTTAAACAATTCAAAGTGGCAATAAACTTAAAAAGGGGTGGGGGTGGGGACAGGCATGTGGGGTATCCCACAGACAATTGCCCATCAGTTGTATATAATGGCTGACGTGATGCTATATCATTCATGATAATTAAATGTGATGTTACACAGCATTCTGTGAAGTTATAGGAGATCTCAAATGTTGTGTAACAGGGTTAAATTTTCAGATAAGGCAAATATCATGAGCATACATAATGGTTAATTATGTAAGCAAAACTGACAATATTTTTAATATTTTATATACAGTTGACAATAATGAACACTTCTAATGCACCAGATTTGTTGAAAATACATTGTGCAGTGCTGCTTCCTGAACACGAGAAGTCTATTCTCAAATTCATCGCATCACTGTGAATATTGTTAAGTTCCTTGAATAACTCACTCTGGGCCTAAACAGATGGGTAGGATACTATAGACCAAGCTTGTGGTATCCTGCCCGTGGTTTCCACCTGGACCATTGCGGTGACGGGTGGGTGTTCACACACCTGCCTACCTCTGCACAGATGATCTACCGTTGCTACTTGCCACTGACCTGCCATATCCATCCTGAAGGCTTCTTCTGCAGCTCATAAGGGAATGGTGTCTGGCAACACCCACATCTCCAGATGCCCCCTTCCGACATCAGAGGCTGCAGCAGGGGCCTTCGGGATGGATACAGTGATGTCAGGATGAATGGGATTGCCTGGTTTGCCAGCTCTGCAGAGAACAACTGGTCTTTTTGGACCTGACTAAGGCTCCTTTGGGCCATGATTAAGCCACAACTGCCAAATCAGCATCTGGACTGGCTGATCATGGCCTGTGTCTAATGGCCTGTCTGGACAGGATGACACCAGGCTGGGGAGAACATTAGGCCCTTTGTCATTCAAGCTAATGTACCCACCATGTGAGTATAAAAGGAAGTATTAACATGGTAATAGTTAAAACTGAGGAACCAGCTACCAAAGTAGTGGTGATGTCTGCCAACCTGGAGCATTTTAAAAGGGAAATGGATAAATTCATGGAGCTATTAATGGCTAGTAATAATTTCTTCCACTACCAGACAAAGTATGCCTCTGAAAATTAGTTGCCAGGGAGAACAAGCAGGAGAGTCATCTTGCACGCTTGTAAGTCTTACTTGTAGGCTTCTCTTCAGTAACCTGTTGAGTACTGCGAGAACTGAATGCTGGACTGATCAGGTCTTTGATATGATACAGCACAATGCTGAACTTCTGAACTATCAATATATCAGTGCAAATATGATATACAAAGTCTGAAACATAGTGTATGTATACTGTAAAATATACTCATTCCATTCCATGTAAAGTCCCAGGAATTCAGTAACAAAACAAACAAACAAACAAACACCACACACAAAACCACAAAAAAACATTAAGTTGCAAATTTTCTGGTTACATTCCAAGAAATTAACATATAAAGTTGATTTATACGGAATCAGACTGAGGCTAGGAACTAACCAGTTAAAATAAAATAAGTTGGCAATTTTCCAAGAAAAAGGGAGAAACTTAATTTGTAGTTTAACTCCAGGAATAAATTATTAATTAGATTATTTATTAATTAAATGTCAGACAGTACTAAAGAGCCAAGAACTTTTACATTTCCCAGCTGGTCTTCTTCCCAAAGCCTAGTTCTCTTGGATTTTTGCAAAACTTTTTGCCTTTTTGTTAGTGCCGCAGGGTTGGGGAAATACAATGGTTAATTAAATCACAAGATAGTCACAAGATACAAATCTCTTATTTTACTTTATGATTACAGTATGACAGTTCATTCCTAGACTGAAATATTTAAAACCAAGTAGAAAGGGCAGCTTGAAAATGAGTGGTTTTCCTTGCATCCAGATAATCTTCCTGTACTCTGCATCAGTGCTTCTGAAAGTCAGGGGGTGTTCCATGGTGGTTTGTGGACCAGTGCTGGTCAATGTGCCATCATGTACTGATCTGTGGAGCCCAGGAACATCTGCTCTTAGCTAGCAATAACAATAGCAAGTACATTTCTATACTGCTTATCAGTGCACTTAAGCACTCCCTAAGCGGTTTACAAAGTGTAAGCTAATTGCCCCCAACAATTTGAGTACTCATTTTAGCGACCTCGAAAGGATGCAAGCCTGAGTCGAGCTTGAGCCCTTTTGCTGGTATTGAACTCGCAACCTTATGTGTTGTGAGTGAGTGGCTGCAGTACAGGCATTTAACCACTGCACCACCAGTGCTCTTCAGCTAGTTATGTGTGCTGAAGTGCCAATGCTGTCACCCCATCTCAACCTCAGCTCCATTGAGATGGAGGGAAAACAAGAGCCCTCCCTCACTCTCTCAATCCCACCTGAGATGAATGAATTCTGTATCTCCCTCTCTTTTGTGTGTGTATATGCCTTCAACTCTCCTGGTGACTTATGCCAACCTGATGAATTTCATAGGGTAGTCTTGGCAAGGGATACCCAGAAGTGCTTGGCTTGTCCTTTCCTCTGAAATATAAGCCACTGTGGTTCATTATGTTTTGTTTGTGGTCTCCTATCCAAGTAATAACCAGGCTGACCCTGCTTATTTATGTATAATGTACATATGCATAACAAATGTAAAATATTTGTTTTTGGTTGTGTTTAGATTAAATAAAAATGATTTTTTAAAAGAATGGCACAATACATAGAAGAACTATATAAAGAAAGATGAAAGGGAGACAGATTCATTTGAGGAAGAACAATGTAACACAAACCTCCAGTTTTAGAAAGAGAAGTGGAAGCTGAACTCAGGCCACCTGGGAGAAATAAATCACCAGGAACGGATGGCATACCAATAGAGCTGCTTTGAGCTACTCTGCTCTAGTTCTAATTGAAATCTGTCAACAAATATGGAAAACAAAATAATGGCCTACTTATTGGAAACGTTCAATATACATTCCATTCCCAAATAGGGGACATCAGGAATTGCAGTAACCACAGGATCATTGCATTAATTTTCTATGCAAGCAAAGTGATGTTCAAAATTCTCCAACTAAGGATTGACCACATAAGGAGGAGCGTGAAATGTCAAATGTCCAAGGAAAAGAAAGAGGCACTAGGGATCATATTGCAAGCATATATGGGATAATGAAGAGCACCAAAATATTCCTGAAGAAAATCAGTCTATGCTCTATAGATTATAGCATAGCCTTTGATTGTGTTGTTGTTAACTGCTGTCATGTTGACTTCAACCTATGACAACCCTATGAACAAGAGACCTCCAAGTTACCCTGTCAATAGGTATAGCATACTCAGGGCTGTGCCTTCCTTGACCGAGTCTATCCATCTGTAATGAGGTCATCCTCTTTACCTACTGTTTTATACCCTACCAATCGCTGTTGTCTTTTCTAGTGAGTCATGTCTTCTCATGATATGGCTAAAGAATGACATCGTGGCTTCTAGGGAGAGTTCAGGCTTGATTTGTCCTAGAGGCCATTTATTGGTGTGTTTTTTTTAGCAGTCCATGGTAACTGTCGAACACTTCTCCAGCATCACGTTTCAAATTAATTTTCTTCCTATCAGCTTTCCTTACTATCTAGCTTTCACAACATACATACAAAAATGGGAAATATACCATGGTAAGGACATGGGATCCAGTGAGTGTACTGCTTTGAGTGTTGGACTATGACTCTACAGACCAGGGTTCAATTCCTGGCTCAGCCATGAAACCCCTTGGATGACCTTGGGCAATTCACATGCTCTCAGCCTAAGGGAAAGGCAATGGCAAACCTCCTCTGAACAAATCTTGCCAAGAAAACCTCACGATAAGTCAGAAATGGCTTCAAAGCACACAACAACAACAAAAACAACAAGATGGACAATCCTAACTTTAGTATCCAAAGATATATCTTGACACTTCAGGATCATGTTCCTTCATAGCTGCCCATTTAGTCTTCTGGTTTCTTAACTGCACTTTCCATTCTGATTAATGACTGGGTCAACGTATGGAAATTTTTGAACTGTTTCAGTGGCTTCATTGTTTACTTTAAAGTTACAGAAATCACCTTTGATAATTATTTTTGTTTTCTTCATGTTAAATGTTAAACAGATAGCATAATAAAATGCAAGTTTGCCTGACCATCTTGCCAACTGGAAACCATTCTGTTTCTCTGCATTCTGTCCTGACAGTAGCCTCTTGCCTGAGTAAAGGTTATGCATCAGGACAATCAAATAATGTAGCACACCCATTTCTTTGACAGCAATCCATAATTTTTCCATAAATTATACTGTCAAAAGTCATAATCAAAGATACTATTGTTGCACACTCTTGCTATAAAAGATATGTGGATTGTTTGACAGCAGCAGAAGCTAAAACATCATAAAGGTAATAGTTGTAAAGAGTGGGTCTGCTGAAAATAACACCCACAAATCTACAGCTAAAGCACTCTGAGTGCATAATGTTTATTCCAAGACACAGGATTGTGTGGACAGCAACCTTTGCAGCAATATGCATACTATATGCTGATTTCATCTGACATAAAAATATTGGACTTGTTAATGGCATTACATCTGTGTGATCTGATACAATGTGGAATTCCATTTACTTCCTTCATTACATTTAGCCAAAGCAACTACTATAAATCTTCTGCTCTGAGATAAGAATATGGCTGCATTTGATATGCACAGTAATTAGGATACTTTTTACTGTTTTAATGCCTTTGATGCTAACAAAAAGACAGTAGTAATACATCACTGAAATCATTTTGTTACTAACAGTTTGAAATTAGGGCTCTAAAAATGTTAATGGCGGCCAAAATAAAGTGAACTCTGAGATCCTAGATTTTGTCCTCCTCTCTAATTTAACGTTTACAAAATGAATACAACCATTTCAGCTACATTTAACATTGCTGTTACTGGATTCTATGGACTAGATTGCTTTCAGCTGTCTACCACAACTACATCACATTTGCCTTTTTACTTGTGCCAATTTATGCAGACCTAACATTAGTGAAATAATTAAAGTGACACTCAACATTCATGAGTACAATTAATTTGAAAAGGAGATGCAAGAGAATTAGAACTGTACTATACATGTGCAAGGAGTGACATCCACAGCTTAACTGCAGTGCACACACATTTTGTGTTTGCCTTGTTCTAATATTCCAAAACTATTTTCAAAATGCTGGCCCAATACTTTGCTATGAATAATTATTTTATCCCACATACAGAAAAGTTTAGCTTTGCATTAAAGCTGAAAGTTTAATGAACAGAAACTGCCATTGGTTGACTGAATGCTTAATTGTATCAACAAGAACAATATCAAAGTGAAATTCATTGGTACCAAGGGTCATTCTCATAAAACCAATTCAATACAGACTGACTTGGCGATAATGACTGAAGTGTTACAACCAGCATTGGTTAAATTGGGAGCGAATGACACAATATTTAAGCTCTTCCTGACGATTCAACAGTGATGAGACACAGAGGTTAGAAAGAAACAAGGAGGTGAGGAATTAGAATGACTTCTCAATACCCTTTGACACAGACGCTGCTGGACTATGGCATCCCCACAGCTTGACTAAAGAACATCTTGCAAAAATAATGTAGTTACACAGGACCGCTGGGAAGAGTATCTTACACAGTTTGCAAAGCCAGAGGTGAATAGATTATGTTAGTAAATGCTATCAAGGAAATGGGGAAACTATATTTCAATTACTGAAATGATAAATTTCTGTTCAAAATATAGCCAATCAGCTATCCAAACCAACTAATCAAGAAAACTGAAAATTCTTTAAACAAAATATGGATATTGAGAAGCTAATCTTTCAGCAGTTGGGCTGTCATGGTGCTAACTAACAAAGCCAGCTTTACTTGTCTTCAAACCCACAATTCCTCCCCACCCTAGTACTGTTCATCAACTCTGGTACTTTATGAGTCAGTACCATCTTTACCTGCATCGAAACCACCCTAGTCTTCCTACTCTGCCTTTTTTTCTTCTCATCTCCCGGAATCTCCTGACCAATGTGGCCACTGTAGCACAGAAATCAATTAGTCATTCTACAGTTTCAAATCTCTAAGGCCCCAAATTGTGGTGTGAATCACAGCTGTGGCTGTGCTCATTGGTTGAACACACTGAAAAACTGCAGCAGACTGAAGAACAATTGGCAGATTAGTAATTGAACCTTTTGTCCCAAACATGGCTACCTTATATGAAGGCTAGAGACATGAGGTGCATATGCACCACACCATAATGCAACTGAAGATTTGCCTCTTATTTGTAGTTTCCTGTGGTATTTCAGATACTCTGCTGCAGAGCTCTAGTCCACTGCCCTTGGATATAGATCTCTTAAAATCACAATCACAGACTTGGAAGAGACCACCAAGTCCATCCAGTCCAACTAATACCACAAGGTCCATCCAGATCAACCCCCTGCCACGCAATAACTTATAATCAAATATAGTCTGTCCTCCCCATATGTGGGGATCCATTCTGGAACACACACCCTCCTTGTGTATGGGGAAAAGAGCGTATGCTCAAGCCCCATAGAAAATAATGGGGTTGCATGCTTGTGGTAGCATGGGTACCATTACTTTTGCTGGGGCTTGCCTTCCACGGAAGCTCAAAGCCGTGGAAAGCAAGTCCACCTATGGGGAGGGCAGACTGTAGAATCATAGAGTTGGAAGAGACCACAAAGGTCATCCAGTCCAACTCCTGCCATGCAGGAACTCACAATCAAATAGAATCATAGAATTGGAAGAGACCACAAAGGGCCATCCAGTCCAACCCCCTGCCATGCATCTCAAGATACCTTGAATGTTGCCCTCCCTTCAGAATTATATTGATGTAACACCTCTCTCCTCATGGTAATGTGCTACCTTATAAATATCCAATTGTGCTAAAAATATCAGGATTGCTTAAGATAGAACTATGACAAAGAGGTGTGAAAATGATATAAAAGCACAGTGCAGATACATCTTCATTCTCGTTTTCAGTGCATCCTGGTAATTCCGTTAATGATGAACACAGGCATCAAACAGCATGGTTGGAATTTAACTAAAACCCAGTTACGTCAAGTGTTACGTCCACCTTTTCTTTTTCACCATTTCTCTCTCTTTTGCTCATTCATTCTTTCACTCTAATTCCCCACAGCAGGATTTCTCATTCTCTTCTTCAGTATGCATGCAGACACTTGGAGATGAACAGGCAAGGCTTACTAGGCACTTAGAATACACATACATAGTATTTGTTGTGCTCTAGCAGTGGAGAAGGTCAGCAATGACAAAACTCAGGAGATTAAACAGCCTTGTCCTATGTTAAACACAAATTTCAAGGCTCCCTGCTCCTACTGGTGAGGGAAAAAATAGTGACCTAGTGGATCAACGCTACCTATTAACTCAGTTGGCACTGTATTAAAACTGGATCAAGTAATTTATTTTTTTTTAAAAAAAACAAGACCAAGATGTACTCCCTTGGTTCTCACAGTACAGTTGGCTATCCATACCCATGAATTCTTTATCCATGGATTAAAAAAATCCATAACTTGAAAATATTTAAAAAATATATAAACTCCAAAAAACAAACAAACAAACAAACAAAAAACCAAACCTTTATTTTTGACATTTTATATGAGGGACATCATTCTACTATGCCACTGTATTTAGGGACTTAAGTATCCATGGATTTTGGTATCCATGGGAGTGGGGGTGATCCTGGAACCAAGCCACAGTGGATACCAAGGGCCCACTGTATGAACAATTTTGAAGATATGGAGTACATAGTACATTTCCTCATGCAAATTAAAATTCTCAAACAATATAGAATGAAGTTAATACTGCCCAACAGAATGAGCTCTCTCTCTACTTATGCAATTTGTGAAAAGAGTGCACAAAATATAAAGTTCTGTTTTTAAACAGATACTATGGGGTGATTCCTTTTCACTGCCACTATTCCTGCTTTTCACATAAAGTGGGCCCTCCACATTCACTGGGGTTAGGGATGCCGAACCCCTGTCAAAGTGGGAAAAACACAAACACTGTTTTTTTAACTTGAGAAACACCTCTATAGGAATCTCTAGGTCCTCCAGCACAATTCTATGGTTAACATCCTCTGCAAGTTGACCAGAGAATTGTGCTGGAGGACCCACAATTGCCCAGAGAAATGCTCTGTCTAAGAATCTCTAGGACCAGGTCCTCCAGCACAGCTTCTGGTGAAAGTTGGCCGTTCAGTCATGCTGGAAGACCTAGATATTCCTAGAAAGAATATATTAATCAAATCAGTGAATAATCTAACCCACAAAAGTCAAAGCCACAAATGTGAAAAGGAAAATGTACTTTGTCATGTCTGAACCATCATATGGAATACCTGTTTCATTATGATGTATGGAATATCCTATCATTAGTCTTTTGTCCATCAAGCTGATCCATTCTTTGATCCACATTAAACAGTTGGCATCATAAACTCAAACAACAACTACATCATCTGAATGAAACATGCTAATCCTGTTGGAAGTCCATGCTTTAATTCACCCAACCAGATGGATTCCAAAGGATCAAGTCATATTTTTAAAGCTATCTAATTTGGAGAGGAGCAGGTTGTACCTTAGGAGATGCAAAAGTAATTAGAGGGGGAAATAAATCCCAAAATATAACTGTCAGAGACTAATACCATTTCTAAATTTTGCTAATTTGGTCATAGATCTATAAACTTTTTGGATAAACACATATACTTAAAAATTACTGGTAGGAGCTGATGTGTCACATTAACTAGGTGAAACTAGAGAGATGCCTGCAGGGACACTGCTTCCAGGAAAAGGCAAGGATTAGCTGCTAGACAATGAAGATGTAAACAAGCCAGTTCTGACAGCATCTGATTTTTGACACTGTAAAATCTCAGTGGTTTACTGTAGAGAAACATGTGAAGTAATTGGGGCAGGCTGACATCTGATGACTTCAGTTTTCAATAATAGTTATCCTTCCAGCAAGCTGTCCTCATTAATTTGTAGGTTGCTCTTAAATTGCCACAAACACTTTTCAAGCAACCCAGCAGTAGTACCTGTATAAGAATTATGTATAGCTCTGCAGCTACAACTAGCTAATTTTATTATTCTTTCATAAAAATAAAACTAATATAAATGATAATATTACAGTATAATAACTGTTTATTTTTAGCTATCAATGGAGTGCTGGGAGGCAGAACCAAGGTGATATAAGTTTGGGATATAAGTTCTAGGGTTTGGGAGCACATACCAACAGCACACTCCTGAATCCTAGCACGTAACAGCGGTGCCATGATGGCAGCCTCCCATCCACACAGGGGCCACCATCATGACATAAGTGATGTGCAGTGTATAGACGTTGCTGCACGTCACTTATGTCACTGATGCAACATGGTGCGCCAATGACGCACTCATAACATCCGCCGCAAAGACTTAAAAGAACCCGTTTTCCCCGGGTTCATTTTGATGTGGAGGTATGCCGCGCAGTTTGGCTGCTGTGGGGTCCCTCAGGAACAAAAATGAGCGGCTCCAGCCCACTCTTTTGGGACAGCCAGTCGAGCCCCTTAGTTATGTTTTAACTTTTATATGTTTTTGTGTTAATTTTAATATTGCTTTATCTAAATGATTTTAATTATTTTACATTTTTTATTGTAAAGTCTTTTAAATGAGCTGTCTTGGGTCCCTTTCTGTTCTCAGGTTTCAACACCGTTGTAACAGCTTGTTTGAAGCAGCCTGGTCTGCAACCTGTGATTTGATGACCAACCACAAAATAACAAGACCAAACACAAGACATTGGATTAAATAAGGGTCACTTTATTTGACTGAACCTGGAGATAAGCAACAGAAGGGGGAGAGCAACCTGATGTAGATCAACTGAGGCCCAGGTGTCAACCTGTGACCATCTCCCCAGCCTTCCCTTGGGCGAAATACCTGACCCCGAGGGCAATCCAATATCACAGGTTGCTCCCCAGCTGGCCAGTTACTGGAAGGTAAACCAAGGGCACTCCCCACCAAGTACACAGACATTACAAAAGAGAGCAACCCCCGCCGTTCATCCCCAAGGGGAGGCTATTTCCCCATGTCTCAAACCACTCCAGCCTGTGGAGAAGCTTCCATAGCCCAACCCTTCACCAAAAGAGCGCCAAGGACTGATATTCTCCTTTTCCCGGATGGAACACTTTTCAACCTAATGTCCCTTTCCAAGACAAAACAGAATGGCCATCAAAGAAACCTTTTGACCACAGAAAGAGCAAAGCTTAAAGAGAGATGTCGAGACCATAAGGAAAAAGAGAAGGTGCAGAACCTTGAAGTAAAGAGAAAGGCTTTTTGTTTGTTTGTTTACTGTAGAATAAGTAGGGGAAAGAAAGAATGGGGGAAAGAACAAGTTGAACTGGAAAGGGAGAAAACTACTCGACCACATGAGAACACTCCTAAAGAAGTCACTTTGTTGGCAGATGAACAGAAACTGAGGGGACTAGCTTGGCAGTCTCAGGCATGCACAGTTGTTGGGGAGAGGTGGGGTTCCTGCCAAGCTATTCAGCTCTAGATCATTCCAATTGGGTCTCTGTGCAAAAAGCCATGTGTGTGTGGCACAAAGACCACAAAGAAGGAACACTCTCTCTGTGAATTCCATGAAGAAAAGTCACTGTCTATATCACTGAACTATAGTAAGTGTACTATATAAAAGGGGGGAGAGGAGAGTGAAGAAGTTAATGCAACATATAAGAAGGAAATATTTTTAGGCCCATGGAGAAAGCATCACAACTGATCACCTGGATCATATCATTTCACTGTCTTTCCTCCAAAAGATACAACTTCATTGTTCTAAAAATATGTTTACAAATTCTATGCATGCACACCAACTAAAAACAATTATAGCATTTTGATACAACGATTGTCCTTTCTTGCATCTGGATTTATGCTCTATAATGATTATCTACTAGACACAGAAATATCATTTCTGTAACTCAAAAATTTTACTGGGGGCATTTAGCAGAACCTTGCCTTAAAATATAATGATTTTTCATCTTTATTCTCCCCCTTCAAAAGGTTTCACTGCTCCTGATGTTTAACGTTATGCAAAGACGTGTTTCTGCCAATGAATATCGCCTTATGGTTATGCTTCTGCAAATAACCTGCTGTGAGCTGATAAAAGGATTAATGCAGCCAAAATTCTTAATCTGTGAAATTACAAATTAAATTCTCATATTAAAAATACCACCCTGAGGTATTTTTTGTGGTTTTAATTCCCCTCTGGTGTTCTGCATACATTGTGCTTGTTAATGACTAGGACAAGACTGTCTCTGTTGGCAGCCTGCTGCACAGTGATAATGTGTAGGCATTTACTTCACTGATAGAACCGGATTTAACCACCAACTGATAAACTAAGTGGCAAGTGGGTAATAAGTCCATATTAACTGAAAAGTATTACTACAGAATTCATAGACTATCAAAATCCTGGCTAGACTAAAATGTAGAGTCAAGACAGGATTGAGATGTCACAAATGCAGAATAAAATTTAATACCCCTTTCAGACTGCTAAATAGAAACAAACAAACTGATATTGCCATATACTGATGAATCACTTCATATTACTTTAAGTTAAACACAGGGCTTGAAGAAATCCTTATTAAATTATATCAAGGTACTGATTGTATCATACAATAAAAAAGACTGTATCTGACAAGAAGATGGAGGTACTGAACATGTATCTGCATTAATATTTGCCTAAAGAAAGAAAAACTATAATAATAATAATAATAATAATAATAATAATAATATTTTATTTATATACCGCCCTTCTAAAAATCAGGGCGGTGAACAACAGGAAATAACTATACAATTACATAAAACCAAATAAAATACGTTAAAAACAATTCAATAAAAATAATAAAAATAACATGTCGGCAGGTATTATCTTTAATTAGTAGTAATAATTTTCCAGTTTTCTTTAAAACACGAATTTGTCCTAAATATTCATATAGACCTCCATTAACTATAAAGAATAATGAGTTGGCTTTTGGATATAAAGAGTTGGCTTTTGGATACCAGGGATCCCCCCAGTGCCCTCCTATAGGCACATGAAGAGAGCCAGTGTCGTGTAGTGGTTTGAGTGTTGGACTATGACTCTTGAGAGCAGGATTCAAATCCTGACCTAGCATGACCATGGAAACCCACTAAGTTCCTAGGGCAAGTCACATTCTCTCAGGCTCAGGAGACAATGGCAAACCCCCTCTGAACAAATCTGGCCAAGAAACCCCCCTCCTAAGGTCAAGGAGGGCACTGAGGTCAGAGAACCCCTGAGGCCTGGCCACTCTCAAGAACTGATTTTGCCCTCCTTTCTCAAAAACCCTCTCTCATTATTGAGGGATAAGAAAAACATCGCAATTTTTTTCTTTGAATTCCATCATAATAAACTTGTTTTAAAAGTTTAATCATAGGAATTCTCATTCTAAAGACACTTTTGAAGGAATAGAAGGACTTGTGATTATTAAGCCAAATAATGTGTCTACCCAGCTTATTAATGTATACTCTAAATGGCAGTAGGTTTTCTGATTTTCAAGAGTCTTTCCATTGCTTATCGGGAGAAGATTAAACTTGGGACTACTCGCTTTGCTATGTTCATGGCCTGTCTATAGGGGAAAAATTTAGGCATGTAATTAATTCTTTGTTAAGCTTGCTCATGTAGGGGAGAGCAAGACTTCATTTAATTTTCTCCCCACTGCAAAAACATCTTCAAAAGACATCTGCAAAAATATCTCCAACGTTCCTTGGTACCATTCCCTCCATTGTCATGCTGGGGCAGAAAAATGTGAGACTCTAGTGGTGGGAAGGAGAGTTACAACCCCATGTCTCCTTAATGCAGGATATCGGGGTTTGGACTTCTTTTGACAGGGTCAGGGCTTCTCCTCATGGCAGTTCCTTGACACTCAATAAATTATTTCTGGGTTTGCTCTCCCTGGCATCATCTTCCAAATATTCTTTCTGTTCCTAGATCAAACAGGTTAAATAAGTACTAAATTCGCAGTTACAAAATGCTGACTTTATATATAAGGTTTCACAAGTTATGTTCTCCTCAAGTACAGTATGCCCACATAAGGCAAGGGGGCACTGTACAACAGATTTATGTGTATAAATGTAATACAACACCTGGACAGTCATAATAACTCCACACCAGAAACCTCCATTTATCCATGGCACAAAATTTGCCTTAAACAAGTACATATGACCTTTGCATAACATATTAGACCAGTACGTGTATTAAAAAAAACTGCAGTGGCTCTGAATAAGATTCAAATGCCTTGGCAAAAGGCTTGAGATATCCAAGCAATATAGTACAGTACCGTAAAGAATGAACTGGAAAAAAACAATGTACTAAGCAAAATTTAAAGGTAAATATTTTTTAAAGCTGAACACAACATTTAATCAAAGAACACTTTTGTCTTTCCTGGCAAAGATAAATAAAATCTGAAAACAACATGCACTGCTGCTAGTATCATACTGCTACAATATTCTCTGCCCCAATATCCAATATATGGCCTTGTGTGAATGTGCTACAATGACATTTTAAGAACAATAACAAAATTGTAATAAAGAACCATGCTTCAAACTTCACAGAGGCTAAAGTAACTGCCTACATTTTGTTGAGGACATTTAATCAATGAAAATGTGAAAGGATTTTGTTTTAAAAAACACAAACAAAAATAGGAGTAAGTGAATGGTGAAAGCATCTTTAAGCTATAAAATAAATTCAAGTTCTTCACTTACACATTTAAATCCTGAAAATTAACCATCTGCTTTGCATTCCTCAGTCTTATAACTACCAATTTCTTTTGAGAAAGGTTATTGTTATAACATGCATAGTGTTTGAGAATCAAATATCACTGGATTATTGTCCAGGGTGCTGCAGCTAGTTTAAAAGTGCTGCTTGTCATAAAGTGAAAAAGCACTAAATATGTAAATTGTGTTTCTGTCCCTCTTTTTTTCTTTATGACATTTCATATAAATCTCTTGACTGCACACATAATCAAATACAAAGATGGCTAGCTGTACACTGCACAGTAGAGATAGCAAAAGAGAATCCGGTGTCCCTGTGTCAAGCAAACTGTAATTTGCAATACAGAAATCTCTCTCCCACCCCCCACTCATACACACACACTTTCTTGTCTTTATTCCTTTCTGTCTGAATGTTTTGTTATACTCACTGTCAGTTAGCTCCCATAGCCGTGGGGGCAAATCACTGAAATACTCATGGCTCAGAGCTGCCTGTGCTGACAATCTGTTCTTTGGGAAACACTGGAGTAATTTGGAGGCCAGATCCTCTGCGTGGTTCACATAGCTTAACCTTAAAGAGAAAGAGATAAAAGGTAGAGATGATATGCACATAAAAATATATACTTGCTCATTATGCTGTATAACATTGAAATTAAGAGAAAACCATAGAAGCATAGACCCAGGACCATATATACGATGACATTTCACAACTTCAACTAAAATGGTTATATCCATTGGCAGTAGCTATTATTGCCTATTGGCAGTAGCCCACATATTAATTAATTAATTAATTAATTAATTATAGTTATTAATATAGAAGAGGATTTGATGGCTTTACTGCAGTTACTATCCCTTTCTTTAGCTGTTAGCAGACAATTCCAGTTTAAGCAGAGGGCACTGATGGTAGCACCTTACCTTTCAAGATTCTACAAAGCCAGAGACATTTGCCTCTGTGCAACAGACACTGTGAAAGATGCTGTCTCAACATTTCCCATCTCAACTGATCACATGTTTAAGCATGAACCTTTGTAGAAGACCCTGACTGAAAAAGAAGGGCATGTCATCATCTCTACTTTGTAGAGAAAATACACGGGAAAGTATATTTATATGCTGTAACTTTTGCCGAGCTCCCTTTCAGTTCTTTTACCAAAGTATATCAATTCCAAACTGTTTGCTCTAGATTAGCTAGAGATGTCTATGGATTTCTGACCATCAATGAAAAGATCTCACCTCATGAACTCAAATAGATAAGAGGGGCTGAAATAGATAAAAGAGGCTCATGCTTCTCCACCACCCAATAATTATGAAATATTAATTATAAGAAACTAAGGAATGGCCTTACAGGTATGTCTATTTGCACTTATTGGGGGTCACTAAATTTTTGCCTACTTATGAAAATGGTTCTAGACTGAGTTTCTTGTAGTGGGGACACCTAGACTTTTTGTGATTTTGCTCTTTGACCATTGGTATTTCTGTATTAGTTCCTGTTACGTCATGAATCTCAGTAGTTGCCAAAAAACAAAAGCACCAAAATCAAATAAACAATAATGCCATTTGGAGCTTAATAACTTTAACACAATATTCTGAATCCAGGGCTTATAGAGGTGGATGTAGAGAAAGATACATTATTCTTCAGTAATTGCCTGGAAAAGCAAGTACGAGAACTCTAACCACAGAGTCTAAGAACCCAAACTAATATATTAGTCATATGTTTAATATGACCATTCCTCTTATCTTTGAGTTAGATCCACACTAAGGTAGTTTGTTGTTGTGTGCTTTCAAGTCATATCACAGGGTTTTCTTGGCAAGATTTGTTCAGAAGGGGGTCTCTCTGAGGATGAGAGAGCATGATTTATCCAAGTTCACCCAGTGTGGGGTGCCAAGAGGGTATTCAAACTCTGGTCTCCCTGTGTCATAATCTAATACTCAAACTACACCAACACAATGCTTCTAGGTGTATTTAGTCTCTTACACTTTCTCATTGATTTCAATGGCACTTTTTTAATTAAAATTTTATTAATATATTCTAAAACAAATCATGACAACAAACAATACACCAAATCAACAATAAATACAGGCAATAACCCAGGTAAGGCCCTGAAAGTTATAGATAAAAGGTGTATTCAGGGATCATGAAAGACACCTTTCCATAAAAATTTAGCTAAAATTCGGGGATGTCTAGAGACTAAATCTTGTGGATGCATTCAACAAACGGGTGCCAAATCTTATGAAAGGTCAATCCAGAGTGTAAGCCTCTTACTCTGTTGTTATTATCTGCCATTTTCTCCATTAACCACAAGTTCCAGAGTCTAGTCCACCATCCTGCAATATTCAACTTTCCAGTTTTCCAGTTCCTGGCTATCTCAAGGGCACTTAAAGAGACGTCTGTAGATGTCTGCTCCAAATTAAGTCCCACTGATGTCACTGGTGATGGCACAAATGTGCAATACCAGGTGACTGAACAAGGAATACATCTAACATTATAAGTCTAACCCAGCTTTGTGTCTCTCAAATACTTTGACCTTCAACTCTTATTCCCAAGAATTGACTATGCTGGCTGATGGGAGTTTTAATCCCTAATATTTGGAGGGCGCCAGGGTTACTTATTTATTTTATTTATATGTTACTTTTCTCCTAAAGTGGGATGCAAGGTGGCTTACAGAAGAAATCAAAAACACAATTAAAATTGTTACATTTAAAACAGTATACTAGGGTTGAAAGTATCTGGTTTAACCTAATTACTGTAGAAAACATATATATGCTAACATTTTAAAAATACTACACTGAAATATAAATATAAAAATTTTACACTGAAGTACAAATACAAGCCATAGCATCAACCAATTATTATTGGCCACATTTTGCATGAAGATTTATTCTATGTATTGAAAAGACAGGAGTTGCTCCATTGAGCTTTTCTTGACATTTACAAGAAAACACTTCAGAGTGAAGGGCACTAGTAAACGTTAATACACAGATCGCTCACAAAGATACAGTTGGCAGGCATACAATGTCCATGTATAGCATCTCATAAAAGAACGATCATAAAAATCGAAAGTAACTTTTTAGAGTGTCTCCTGTATGATATTCCACTAATTAGTGCTTAACTCAGATTGAGCAGCACCAAGGTAAAAATAGTTCCAAATATAAACAAAAAGCCATATGGTAGGATGGACATTTTCTACTGAAACCATTATATGTTTATTGTTGAAACAGACATTATTACCTTTAAAAAAAATCTAAAAGCTTACATTTCCTCCCCCACTCCAGTTACTTTTTGCTGTAAAATGGATAAAAAGGATGACATCTCAACATTTTTGCAAATGATCATATCCGTTTATGCATAACCCTTGCCAAAACAAGTCTGAAGAGAAAAGTTTTATAGGAACTATAATTTATTTATTCAATAATTCTTTCATTTATTTAATACGCTGTCATTCATCATAACAGTTAAAGATGGGTAACAATCTTGGTTGATCTACTTTATACCTTATATACTTGGCTATAAATGGACTTCAGTACAGTACGCCTGCACCATATGCGGCTTTAACCTTATGAGGAAGGCAAACCCAGTTTAAAAGAATAGTGTGTGTGTGCGCGCACACCATGCAAAGGAGCATGAGCCCATTGTTTTAAATGGGGCCTGAGCATATGCGTTTTCCCCTTTATACGGGTGTATGTTTGTGTCCAGAACAGAACCCCGGATATGTGAAAGATCTACTGTAAGAAGAGGTTAGGTTTTGGAGCCAAAATTATGGATTTTGTATGACCTATGTATAAGTCAAGGGTAAAACTTAGGGGCATGTAACAAATGATGCACATTAACAATCTGTAAGCTACTCTGAGAGCCTTTGGGGCTGAAAGTGGGGTATAAATACCCTAAATAAATATATGAAAGAAAGAAAAAGGATGAAGCAAACAAAAACAATGCCAAAGAACTTACAAAATTCTAGCAGGCAGAATTGTTTGTGCTTACCCTAAAGGCTGTATGGATGAGGCGCAAACTATGGTAAATGGTAGCTGTGCGATGTGTGGGGGAGGCAACTAGGCACAGGTTTTAAAAAGAAATACTGTTTTACAGTATTACCTGGCTTTTACCATTGCCTTCTTTTATCCTGTATTCCCAACAGCAAATGACAGAAATCCTGTTGAGGCTATACTGTTTTTAATCTGTGTTTTTACCTGGTCTTTACCCTGTTTTTACCTTGATTTTACCATTGTTTTTAACATTAGCTTTTATTCTGTATCCCTTTTACCTGTGCTGGTCTATGACTGCAATAAAGATGAACTGACTAGGCAGAGGTGCGGCTAAGAAAAGGTGCACATGTCAAAAAAGACAAAAAGGCAAAGGAAAGAAAATTGTGACTGTATTAGCAATTATTATAGCCTTTAATGTTAATGCGATAACTTTGATAACGGCCAGAACTGGCACCAGAGCGGAGAGAGGAGTGGGTGTGAGTGCTTCTTTTAGGTTCTACCAGGACACCCTAAGCTCTTGCCTTTCACCATTCTACTCAGAGAAGAGGATGGATCCTTTTTTATATAAGGGTTAAGGTGCGGTACTTTCACTGCACTGTGGATAAGTTGACCCAAGGTTTTCTGGGTCAATTTTTAAAATAAAATTTCTGGACTTATACAGGAATATATACAATAATTAGTATTAACATTTAGAAAACATATATGCTTTATTTTTGTAAAACATCTGAATTGTACTGTGCAAAACTTCTATTCAATCAATGTTTTTTTTGGGGGGGGGGGATAGAAGGCCTGTTGCTTCAATTTTTTTCTTATACCAAATAAAATAAATAAAATAAGTCTTATGGTGAAAATCGTAGTTTGACAAAATAGAGCTAGTTCCAAATAGCTTTGGTGTTGACCAGAGAACTACAACAACGAATAGTATCTACCAGGCACAACTACAATAGTAATTTAAATGTGGCTATAAGGATTTGGATAAGATCAGCTAAAATCAAAAATGCCCAGTAGACTGTATTCTCTGCAATCCTTAACAATGGGGATAGATATGATTCTTAAGGTGTTGGCAGACTGCAACTCTGTTTATTTTTCAGCATTATCTATGCTGGCTGGTATTGATGGAAGTTGCAGGTCAAGAACATTTGGAGGAGCACAAACCTATATAACAAAAAGGCATTCATTTAAAAGGATCTAATAATAATAATAATAATAATGTTTTATTTATAAACCGCTATTCCAAATAGATCATAGTGGTGTACAAGAAAATTATATAACAGTATAAGAAAAATCTACAATTAAGATACACTGTATCTTCAGGCCAGCCCCTGATGACGCTGGGCCGGCCTGCTCTCTCCCTCAACGGCCGAAAGATGACAGTTTATGGAGGGAGGCACTCTGTCTTCAGGCCAGCCCGATGACGCTGGGCCGCCTGCTTCTCTCCCTCAACGGCCGAAAGATGACAGTTATGGAGGGAGGGCACTCTGTCTTCAGGCCAGCCCCTGATGACGCTGGGCCGGCCTGCTCTCTCCCTCAACGGCCGAAAGATGACAGTTATGGAGGGAGGGCACTCTGTCTTCAGGCCAGCCCTGATGACGCTGGGCCGGCCTGCTCTCTCCCTCACGGCCGAAAGATGACAGTTATGGAGGGAGGGCACTCTGTCTTCAGGCCAGCCCCTGATGACGCTGGGCCGGCCTGCTCTCTCCTCAACGGCCGAAAGATGACAGTTATGGAGGGAGGGCACTCGTCTTCAGGCCAGCCCCTGATGACGCTGGGCCGGCCTGCTCTCTCCCTCAACGGCCGAAAATGACAGTTATGGAGGGAGGGCACTCTGTCTTCAGGCCAGCCCCTGATGACGCTGGGCCGGCCTGCTCTCTCCCTCAACAGCCGAAAGATGACAGTTATGGAGGGAGGGCACTCTGTCTTCAGGCCAGCCCCTGATGACGCTGGCCGGCCTGCTCTCTCCCTCAACGGCCGAAAGATGACAGTTATGGAGGAGGGCACTCTGTCTTCAGGCCAGCCCCTGATGACGCCTGGGCCGGCCTCAAATGTTAAATAGCATGTGAGACAGGATGGCGCCCTGGGGGACACCAGATTTTAGCTCTCTCTTAGAAGAGCAACTGTCTCCCAGCATTGCTATCTGGAATGTTCTCTGTAAAGAAACAATGATTCTGTTTATAAGTAAAAAAAGGTTAGGGAAATAACTGAAATTATTTGAGCTCAATAGCTTGAATGTGCGATTTAAATTCTTATACAGTATATGTATTTCAGAAGAAAATTGCTGAGTATGTGTTTCTGTGCAGGCCTTTTAAGTAGCCTGTTGACGTACAGCACCCCCATGAATTTCATAGGATGCTCTTAGGCAAGGAATACTTAGAGGTGTTTTGCCAGTTTCTTCCTCTGGAATACACTTGGCAGCACCTGACAGTCAATGATAGTCTCTGATCCAAGTACTAACCGTGGCTGACCCTGCTTAGCTTCCAAAATCAGTAACGATCTGGTGCACAGCTTTAAAGAAAGTCAGACAATGTTTAATTTTACTTTCTATGTATAAGACTACAGGTTTTCAGTTTTCAGATCACCAAAGAAATTAAGTTTGTTTCATATGAAGCAATCTCTATTGTTAACTTCAATATCAGCATTTCGTTTGCTGCCAAACCAATATAAAAAACAGTTGTTGACCCTGGCAGCATGCATAATTTCAAGACAATGCTTTTACTGGAAAGTGCAATCAAGTACTAGCTGCTGTTAGGACTCTGTAACAGTGCTGTGAATAATACCAGAGAGATCTTTACAACAAACTAACTAGTGAGGGTTTTTTTCTTCAAATTTTTCAATATTTCTAAAATTAGACAGTCAAAGAGGCATATATTTCTTGCTTGATTATATTAGAAGTTGATCTGTAACTCCCCCTTGACACAATTTGCTAATTACACAAGTTGATGGCTTATTACTGCATTATTTCCTCACACTTATAAAACTCCCAGATCACAAGCATTTGATTTAATTTGATAGAGAGCATGTTGAGTTTCTTCCCATTGCAAAGAAGGTCAATATCTGGTCAAGCAGAACATGACTAGGATTACTGAAGCTCTGAAAAGAAAAAAAAGACATGGGCATGTGTGCTGAACTTCTGAACTCAGGGTATTTTACTTATGAAATGAAATGCAGAGCAGAACTCAAATTTACTTCCAAAACCAAGACTTGGTTATTAAATACAAAGAAAAACCAATCCTGTATGTATTTTTGACACCAATTAAAGTGACCCCTCCTTCTCTTCCTCATTTGTACAGGTTGATTATCTCTTAACTGAAATACTTAGGGCCAGTAGTGTTTTGGATTTTTTCGGGTTTTAAATATTTCCATATACTTAATGAAATATCTTGGAGATGGAGCCAAAGTCTAAACATGAAATTCATTTATGTTTCATATACACCTTATACACATAGTCTGAAGGTAATTCAATATTTTTAATGATTTTGTGCAAGAAAAAATGTTAGTGTATACCATCAGAAAGCAAAGCTGTCGATGGGCCAAAGCACACAGCCGGTAAAGAGCGGCCTTGGACTGAAGTGACTGCACAGCCTGTTCCAGAAGAGGGCTGCTGCCATGGTCCCAAACTGGTAATTATATCCAGTCCTTTTTGATCAATTCCAAAGGATTGGAGCAGCTTCTGTCCACTGGGGGGGGGGGGGGACATGTGTCATCAAAACATCATGAGCCCATGGTAGCCAGAAGCCACCTTATTTGACATGTGTTTTGGGCCATTATCTCAGCCATTCACATGGACAATTTTGGATTTTGGAATATTTTGGATTTCAGATTTCCAGAAAAGGGATACTCAATCTGTATTATCATTATTTACATAATGCCATCACTGTAAATGCCACTTTACAAGTAAAGCAACAATTCCACGCCCTTGGGGTTACAATCTAATTAAGACACAACACAAAAGGACAAGAGAATGGCAGCATGGGAAGGGATTAAGTCCAGTAGACTGCTTCTTTTCTTCCTCCAAGGCCACAGGAATGGCAGTTTGGGGCCTAGGCATGGTGGAACTGTGACAGCTTCTTCTTCTTCTCTCCTTCTGAGGTCAGGACAGTTGGGATGGAGGGAGGGCCTTTCATTTGCTTCTGACACAATGGAGCTGCGTCTGCCTCTTCCTCTTTTTCCAAGGAGGTAGAGGCCTATCATCTGCTTCTGGGGCAAGGTGTGGAACTGTTCCTGCTTCTTCTCACCCTGCAAGGTCAGGTTACCTATGATATACGATCCAATTTTCATTTTTCAGGACCCCTCTTTTTGAAGATCCAACATCTCCATTTGTGACCACTTTAAACTCCCCATTGTTCATTTATTAAATATCACTGTATCTAATTTCAGAATTTCCTAGGTTTGGCATGGTCCCGTAATTTAATGGCTTTATTTTGTCCATGCTTCAAAAGAAGCAGTGTCAGTAAAATTTTGTCACAAATAGTGTCTGGCCCAGGGACCTTTTAAACATGGCATACTATTCTGAATTTTTTTAAATTGTACTTTTACATTAAAAGTACAATTTGTTTCAAATTTAAGATGATGAGCAGTAAAATACTTTAGATTTTGCTATAAAGTGGTTTGCTTATCATCAACCCCCCAAAGTCTATTGCAAATAAGACCTGCCTGTAATTTAATGACTTTATTCCGTACAGTATGCCATATTTATGAGGAATTCATCCCAGCTCTTATCTTCCCCATCACAACGTATCATTCCAGTTGCTGTTCTTGTTGTGTGCCTTCAAGTTGTTTCTAATTTATGGTGAGCCTAAGGTGAAGATATCATAGGGCTTTCCTGGGTTTGCTTTGCTTTCCTCTGAGGCCAAGAGTGCATAATTTGCCCAAGGTGCCAAAGTATGGATATATAATTCTCCTGTGGGGAAAAATTATGTGTTCTAAGCTAAAAAGGGACACGATGGAAGTTTATAATACAATTAGGTATGATGTGGAGAAAGTGGATTAAATTAATTCTCTCTGCACAGATTCTCCCTTTCTTTTTCATTGGTAAATTCCAAATGCCAGTGATGCTGTGCCTTTTGCACATCTCTTCCAGAATTCTCTAGAGGAAGTGCCTAACAAATGGGTGAGACAGTTAGTTCCTCAGGTCCAGATGTCAATTTGACACATCGGTTTGTATCATTACAAAGATTCAGGCTATGAATGACTACTCGCCATGATAGTATATGCCATGTCTAGTATCACAGACAATCTGCTTTTGACAGATTTTTGAAAAGTTACTTTCTGGACTGTAACTCCAAGAATCCCCTGCAGGACATGAATATTGGCCATTCTAGACGCAAGATTCTGGAAGCTACAGTCAAAAAGTAATTTTTTTCAGGTAGAAGAGAAGAGGCAGAAGGGAACAGTTTAGTTTTAGAAGCGTTCAGTGAAAAGAAATTGAGTGGGGAAGTACCTGCAACTTTCGATTCATTGTAAATACCATCTGTGAAACAATCTGACATAAGCTACATTCTTGCTACATGTTTGTAAATAAAGTTAAGGTTTATTTGTTTCAAGAAAAAGCCTCTGCATGGGTGAATTCATAACCATAAAAGCACAGTAAAGGAAACACACTACCACAGATTTAAAACTTGTGATTTTAGCCCTTATGCAAGTGTATTAAGGGTGCATGTTGTGCAGGTGTCTTTCATGAGAAGTCTTCAGATGTCTTGGAGGTAAAAAAGGTGGCCTTCAGACATTGAAGAGAAGATCTTGTGACAGGGTTCTATGGCCATCATGTCATTTTGGGCTTCCCACAGGCCTTTGGCTTGTCATGAGCAGAAACACAGGTTATACTCCATAAGACTTTGATCCAGTTCAGCAGGTCTCTTGATTGTTCTTATGGAAGATTTTCTGTACACACTTTCAAAATTTGTAATGTATAGTTGTATTTATACACAGTTTATTTATACCACTTCTAGGCTACCAAATGACACTCATAATGCTAGTCCCAAATTTTTGAAGATCTGGGGAAAGTGTGTGTGAAACACACCCTAACCCATCTCCAGTTATTGTTAAAATTATCATCAGTAGTCTGGATGAAGCCTCTGGACTTAATTCGCCCCCATTGCCATTCCCCTCTCTTTTTGCATCATTGCTTAATTAATTAAAGTGACATGTACAATGAAGGTGCTAAATAAATAAACAACAACAACTCCTAAATGGCTAAATGCTACTTCTTGCCATTCTTAACAGGCAGTTTGCTATTAACAGCAGCATTATTGCAGTTGTCTGCAATTTGTGAACTGCTAGCTGCTTGCCAGAAATTACATAGAAGTACATAGTAGTAGCAGTAGCGTGGCGGGGTGCTTTGAGTGTTGGACTGTGACTCTGGAGACCAGGGTTTCATTCCCAGCTTGACTATGCAGCCCACTGGGTGACTTTGGGCAAATCACATGCTCTCAGCCTCAGAGGAAGCCATTGGCAAACCTCCTCTGAACAAAACTTGCCAAGAAAACCCCATGACATGTTCACCTTAGGTTCTCCATAAGCCAGAAATGACTTGATAGCACACAACAACAAAGTAGCAGTAGTCTGGTACTGGTGAATGATGATACAATGGCTGCTTCAAAACGGGATGATCAACCGCCAACCCATTGTGACTCCACTACTGGCTGCCGAGTGTTACTGAGCGGAAGGGCACAACAGATACTTACAGCATGCTACCATTAAGAAATCTCAATCTCAATCTTTTATTCTGATGTCATAGACCCAACAAATTAGGAAATGTGAAACCTCAAGCCCTGGATCTGAATTTTATCTACCTAGGGTCCAAATGTGCCCGTTGAGAAGGCATTATTTAGTGGTTTAAAAACAACAACACAAACATGTTTGTACACCTTTATTCTCTTTCAGTGCAGATTAGACCATAATTACATGCAGTCAGCACTTTAAACTACTATATGCTGGTATTTTTGGTTCCACCTTTCCATCTGTGAAGTTCCTGAAAATGTCTCTAAAACTGAACTTGTTTTAAAAACCCTCAAGGTGAAAGAGCCCTGTCTTATTACACGTGTTGAATAATTTTCCTAAGGCCTTTCAAAAAAGAGCGAAGGGGGGAAGCGGGAAAGAGAAAGAGGAAGGGAGGGAGAATAGTAATGGTCAATAGCTGGTGGTTGGCAGTAAGCCTCTTGTTGGTTCATGCATCTAAGCAACTGCCTAACCATGTTGAGTACTGACCTATAATGAACTGGGTACACTATAAGAGTACTTACTGTCTATAATATTTACCACTTCAAAAACAAACAAACAACCTCTTCATTATATGTAAAGTCAACAATAATACAATTGTGCTGGGGGACCCATGCTCTCTCTCTGTCTAGATACAACTTACCATAGCTTTGCTTCTCATCCTACTGATGTATGAAATCTTTCTGACTTTAATTTCTAATTCTCCTTGTAATAAAAATCATGTATGCATTTTAAAAATGCTTTAATAACAACGTCCTCTTATCTGTCACCATCTTGGCAACTAGAAAGATTTCAAAAATAACTTCCTTTCCAACTGCTCTCCAACCAAGCAGTTATCGATTCTTTTGGCAATCAAGTTCATCTAATATTATTCATTATAGCCCAAGGGGAAGAGGATTTCTTACACCATAACTGGATTTTTGAGAATGTCCTGTTCTTAGGATATTTCAGGATGGTGGGTTAGTTATACAATAATGTTAAAGTAGCCACACAACTACTCTGTGGCTAGCTTTAATTGGGAGCTTTTAACTAGGACACAGCTCTAAAATCCTTTTTGTCCACCCCAGGAAACGTAACAGAGCATCTTTAGAAAATAAACAGAACTAAAATAATTACTAAAAGCATCATTTTATAGACTATTATTTCCCCAGCAAAGAGAGAATGAATCTTTAATCCCAAGCAAAAACTCTTCAAGGTTTATGTGCTCTATAAACCTTTCACTGAGAATTTAAAATATAAGTTACTAATGCAATAAATGCCCTAACAAATATATCAGATTTTTCACTTAATGCTTTTTACAGGCTTAAACCAAACTGAGTGAAAGAAAATCACCTTTTAGAGTCTGACTCTTAAAGGAAGAATGCCTTTTTGTTATGCTTTTTAAAGAAGGCATGGTGAATTTATATCAACTTCACTGAATCTTGGGCATGATAAAAGGGGGAAATACACTGCTGTAGTTACCATTCCACAGCATGCTTCCTTCACATATTTATTTTCTCAGTGACTGGACATGAGCCAATGAGACAAGGGAAAAGAGGGAAATAAAAACTCCAGAGGAGTATTAGAATTAGCACATCCTTCAGTCAAGACACCCCCTCCCCCAATACACACTTACTCTTCAGCAACTTCATTTGTTGAGTATCAAAAGAAACTAGAAGAGAACACTGGATTTCAAATTTGTCACTGGTGAGAATGCTGTGTATCTAGTAAAGTTATCCCATTAAATCATTCTAAATGAAAGTGAAGCTGTTTTACAAGTTTGTAGGATTTTGATCTTTAAAATCAGTGCAGTTCTCAGCGCTAAAAAAACATGAGCACTCGTAAATCTCATTCCTAGTCTCCAGTTTTAATGGACAGAGTTTGAAAAGTCCTAATTTCAATGTAAGGTAAATAAAAGCTGGTCTGTTTGTTCAGTAACTCCAACAATCATTTGTGTCCTGAAAGTAACATCTCTTCAGACACTACAGCCAATGATCATTCATCACAATTAACTACAAATCTTTCCAGCTGGGGACTCAAATCTATCACAGCTGGAGCAGATTCCTTGTGCCTGTCCTATTTCTTATGCGTTCTGTCAAGTGATGATAATGAGAAAAGTCTACTGACATGGAAACATTTAAACATTATGAATACACACACTGTTTTCTGCATAGCAGTTTATTTATTTCATTTGTATCCTGTTCCTTCCCAAATTATCTAGTCTGGTAACAGCATTATCAATATATATATATATATATATATATATATATATATATATATATATATACTAAGCCATAGTATTACTTGTCTTTAGACACAAAGTACTAGCTATTTGATCTTGTAAGGAAAAATAATTGAGAAGTGCTTCAAGGCAGTTGGGCTGTGTCTAGACAACGTATCTCTCTTATCTAAGATTTCTATGCTCCTTGCTAGTTAACAAAGTTAAATCAATTGTAGCATTAACTTACCATAAAAAATCACAAAAACAGTGAAGGAAAATCAGAAATGTCATTCTACAGCAGTTGTGGTCTGTGACTACCAAAGTATGGAAGTAGACAGGGGAGGAGGGCTGTCCAGAACTTTAGATGCTGGGATGCAGCAGCCCAGGTTTGGGCTGCCACAATAAGAAAACTTGCTGTCTGAGTCAAGAGTCTCCATGATTATATCAGTAGCCTGTTCTTGCATCAAGTAACCATGCATGCAACAACTATTCTTTTACATAGTGGTGACTGCAACACCCTACTGTCTTAATCATTATCACTTACATTATTTCAAATATATGGGGCCCAAATAATTTAAAATTTTATTTTTATTTATTTATTTATTTAGAATAATAACTTTATTATTTATTTTAGAAGTTAACACCCTTTAAATTTGGTGTGCAAACTAAGGCCTCAAGCAGATGAGTGGCTTGGAGTGGTCTCTAGCCAGCTGCAAGTTTGCCCTGAGCAATGTGGGTTCGTGGTGAGCAGATGCCATGGTCCCGAGGCCATCCACCACCAGCAAGGAGTGCTTTTTTGCATTCCTTTTGCGGCCAGGTTTGGGCCACCTTAGGCAGCCATGGTGTGGCTTCAGCCTGATCCAGGGATGTGCGCCATGCCCCCGGATCAGCCCCAAGCCAGCATTTTTGGCCTGTCTGTTTTAGGCCTAACTGGAAGTTAGTGGCATTACCTGGGAATATATGTAAAATACAGTCCTCCCTTCCCTTAAGCAGGGGATCTGCCCCTCCCCCCGTGTAAGGGGGAAATCACGTATGCTTGCGCCCGATTAAAAATAATGGGGTGCGTGTACAAGGTGTTGGGCGGTGCATGCACCATTCATTATATCGTACCGTGGCTTCAGCATCTGCTGAAAGCTGCGGAAGGCCTGGGAAGCTCGTGTATGGCGGGAGCTCACTGTATGCTTTTGTGGGCCACATTGTGTTAACGTTCTGACCACTGTCCGAACAGACTGAAGTTTCTAAACACTTCTAAACAGTTACAGTGTAGATCACACTGGCTGGAGCAATCTTGGCAGGAGCAAACTAAATATTTACCACTTTAACAATTGCCCAGGAAATTAATCACTTGCCAAACCAACCTTATCAACTAGAAAGCACTCCAGGCCTAAAAACATTAAAACCAGGTCAAGGAGTTCCTGAAAAATGCAAGCCTGATTCTTAAGAGTGTTTTAATCCAACTGAAAAGTCACTCTACACCACATTTTAACTTGACAAGGCGTTGCTCTCTCCTCAAGGAATTTGATTTTTTTTTAAAAAATTTTTTGATATAAAATAGCTTGAACTGCTTTGGAAGAATCAGTTGTTTCACACAATAATACTCCACAGGAAGATAATGCTGCTGCATAGACAGCAGCAGCTGGGAGCAGTGACAGAAAACTGTATAAGAAGTTTCGCTCTTAACCTAAATTTGAATGTACTATGATCACAGCAAAAATGACCTTATATAACTCTCTGGAAAATTAAGCTGCTTTCTTCAAATGCTTACAGTATTTTTATGGGGTCCCTGTTATGGCCACAGGAAAAAAAATTAAGCCCAGTACAACAAAGAAGCATAATGGCTCTCACATGCAATTAATGCCTTAGGCTATGAAATTGACTCAATGCCTAAAAGAAAAAGGTCAGTCCCCTTTGGAATTGCTTGCCTATCTGCCCTCAAGCAATGACAGATCCACCAATACTATGATACGTTGCTTTATTCATAGTGCACCACTGATTGGGCAACACAGTCTATTTCAACACAATGAAAAGAAATACAACTACAGATTTTGTCAACAAGGTTTAATGTGAATGCCCTAGTTACCAAAAATAACTTGTACAGCATTAAAAATGGAACAACCAAACTAAGGCCTGAGTGTGATAGAAATTTTCTAAACTATCTTTAGGGAAATAAGTATTTCTAGTCCACCTATCAAGCATCAACATCTCCAATATAACTTGTTTCATGGATTCTTCAGTTTTCTGAATGTACGCCTGAAGGACCAGAGGCAACACAGGTTCTTCAAACTTTTCTGAGAAAGAGTAGTGTCTTCTAATGGATTTATCAAAAGCTATTAGTCAACAATTACAGTATCATCAAAGTCCTGCTGCACATCAACACCAGCAACAACTGGGAATTTTTTAATTTATTTATTACCCATAGAATTTCATGAATCTAGCCGTTGACTAATTTAGTTAAGATGAAGACTGGGGAGGAGACTGTAATTCGTTTATTTTGTCGATAAACCGCTATTAATTAGGAAGATACACTACAACTTTTTAACATAGATCTAACTTTATCGACTGAATATAAAACTGTAGATGAGGTATCCCTGACTACAAGGAACATACAACTTGCTTGTGGCAAAAGTTCTACTGGCTGCCAGTCCATTACTAGGCACAATTCAAAGTGCTGTCTTTGACCTACTGCATATAGGTGTATAAATTTTAGTCTAAAAATTGACCCCAAAAAAACCTGAGTCAACTTATACACAGGTCAATGTAAGTACTGTACTTTAACTCTTATTTTAAAAAAGAACCGTCCCCTGGTGAAAGGCAATGGCCTAATCTGTCCTGGAAGCATTGAACGCCATCTATTTTCTCATCCAGTGGTCCCCAAACTGTGCCCTTTAAAGGATTTTTGACTTCAGCTTCTAGACTCCCAGATTACTGACCAACATATCTGAGACTTCTGGGAGCTGAAGTCCAAAATCCCTTAAAGAGCACAGTTTGGGGACCACTGATCTAGCCTTTAGTATGAGCACTAACATTGGTATCTGCTTGAAATTTGCAAGTTCTTTGGCATTGTTTTCCTTTGCTTCACCCTTTAGATTCTTTGTTGCATGCCCCTGAGTTTTACCCTTGACTTATCCTTGAGTTATAGCAAAATCCATAATTTTGGTCCCCAAACTTCCCCTCGATTTATGTATGAGGTCGACTTATAGTTGAATATATACGGTATATTGCACAGCTCAGGTCCAGGTTATTTGAAGAACCTTGTCCTCCCTAACAAACCTAACAAATGCTTTGAGGTCTATTGGGGAGGCCCTTCTCTCTGTCCCACACACCCTCATAGGTACATCTGGCAGAAACATGGGAAATGGCCTTCTCAGTGGCTGCCCCCAGGCTCTGGGCCCCCTTCCCAGAGATGTTAGATAGGCTACTAATTTACTTTCTTTCTGCAGAAAAGTAAAGACATTTCTACTCCAACAGGCATTTGATGAATGACTATAGATAATATAAGGCCCATCTGGGTCTTACATGTTTAATGATGTATTTTTAATCTGGTTATTTATTTATTTATTTATTTATTTTTGATACTTTAACATTGTTTTAACATTTGTATCGTGTGATTTTTAAACTATTTAAAAAAAATTGTAAGCTGCTCTGAGTCCTGAATTGGGAAATAATAACAACAGAAACAACAACAACACTCAGAGCACTAATGCTACCTTCTGAGGAGCTAAATGTATCTTGTCAGAAATGTATGTACTTGGACTCAGTTTGCTAAGATTACACATACATAGCTAAAGCACTTGGCAGGAGGTGCAGGAAGGATGCTCCCATGCCCATCAACTCTACCCTGCAAAGTCATTCATCAAATGCCTGTTGGAACAGAAATGTCTTTACGTTTCTGCAGAAAGTAAGTAAATTAGCTCCCCCACATCAACCAAAGTGGTTTTGGGTTCTGCTGGGTAAAATCTTATTAACTGTGGCTTGAAATTAGGAAAGTTGATACTATAAAAATTGTTCTTTATTGCATCTTGATCTCTACAACAGTCTAGTATTTTCTGGCACATAGTACATAGATATGTTTTCCTCAGACTTTCAATCATGGAAAGAAGAACAGTGTCTGTTCAAACAGAAGCAACAAAGTCTCTTATAATTATATCGATATAAGCAGTAATCATACCAAACAGCAAATCATAGAAAACATTTTCTCCAATTTTCTTTTTTTTTTAATTGCTTAAGCAATGCTTTTCAGACTAAGTCAAATTAACTCAGATATGTCACATATCCTGCAAACTGGCTGACAACCATAAACAAAGAAGACAGATAAAGAGAATGTATTAATTCAGAGGGGAAATATCCAGCTGTGTGTTACAGGGATTAGTGTTATCCAGTTTTATTTAACAACTTTATTAATAGCCTGGCCAAAAAGGCTAAACAGTACATGAACTCACTGTAACGATGATTCTAAAGTAAGGGACACTCCAACATCTCATTAAGAATACAATAAATATGCCTACAGAGGGGAAAGGGGGGGAATGAAATATGATAAAAGAATATTTGACTTAGGAACTCCACTGATGTCTTCAATGGAAGATAGCAAGAAATGGACAGTTACTAGATTCAAACTTGATAGAACGCTAATTGAATAAAAAGCTTCTTATGTACAGCATAAGAAGTTGCTTGAATGTATTTGCAACTAGTCAGGTTTAAAAAATAACAGATTAAAAATATACATCAATATTAGATATAGTGAATATGAAAATGAAATTAATTATGAGAAAATCTAATTTCTAACTTTCACCAGAGCATAAACTTTTGCTACCTGCTGTTTAACATCTAGGCTAGAGGATGCTTAATCATATTCTAAAAACTAAAAACTGAGATGGAAAACTCAACTGTTTCTTCCTTCTTCTGAAGGTCTTTAGCAACCTTCACTGTAAAACAGGGGCGGTAAACTTGCTGGTTTATATGTGCAGAGATTGGCCAAGCCACACACACACGTGGCATCCCCATTAAAAACAAACAAATGAACAAACAAAAACCTCTTCCCTCCCTCAATGGGGCATGGGGACATTTCTGTCAGGTTTTGATGGCCCTTGACCATTTTAGGCCCAGGATATACTTTTTTCCCCCTAGCTGAAAGTGATGCAGAAAGCCTGTTTCTGTTCATCTTTTTAAAAGGCTTCTCCTGGGCCAAAAATGGCATAGGGAGTCCTCCTACAAGTGGTAAAAGCCTCCCATGCCCCATTTTTGATCCCCGTGGGAATCTAAAGGCCATAAAAATAGCCTTGGGGTCACATGTGGCAAACAGACTGGACTTTGTCCACCATTGCTCTAACTCTGCCAAAGCCAGAAGTTGTTTCACTTTCTCCTTGCTGGTAATGGAATAATGAATTAAATATTTGGTTATAAATACTGTTTTATTAACTAGTTATTCTGAACTTTTCAGAATTATAATTATTGGAGAATTATCCAATTATCATAGGAATGCATTGACATTTATTTATTTTGGTCATACGTCATTCCAAGGTATGGAAAAATGATAATAAATAAAGGAACTATTCAACCTGGTCAAATGAATAAAAAGAATAAAGCATAGAACAAAGGTGCTAATAATTAATTGAATTGTATAGACCAGGGATAGTTAAAATGTGGCCCATATGGAGCCTGTCATTTAGCTCCTGCTTGTGGTTTCTAGTCCCCATGATATATCTTCATACTAGGGAAAGGGGAGAAGGTGCAATTTTCTATTTCTGAAAATATCCTGAAAATGAGATACAGGACTCCACAAATTTCACCCCCAATCTCCCCCCCCCCCCCCGCCACAAATGAAACCAGAGTAGATTTCTGGATATTTAGTTTTCTGATTCTTTTGTCATTTTTACATTTGGAATTTGTACTGCATCTGGGAAGTGGAACACTGATCTCTAGATCTTCTGAAGTTGTCTCTTCCTACATGTTACAGATTTCAGGACTTAGAAACTATAAAGTCTTCCTAGCTGACTTTTGCATGAGCAAACATGTTATTAAAACCAATCCACATGCTGACCATGCTCTCAGTATTATTTCTTATTGTTGGCTTTCTGCAGAGGTACCATTCACAAATGGAAAAAAAAATCCAAATGAGAATATACACTGTCTTGATTCAATATGTAAAAATAAGTATCAGGTTTCTAATGATATTTAGCTTCATTGCTTTTTTCCAACCTTCTTGAATGCCCAAATGAAAGAAATCTGATTGAAATTCAACTGGATAACCAGGATGGCCAACCTAGGGTCAGATCAACATTAAGTCAGAGTTCTGGTTTAATTCAGGCCAAGGGAAAAATGTTGAAATCTATGTACAAAGAAGGAAGAGGCATTTAAGAAGTTGGGAATGATATTCTGAACTAGACCTCTCCATGCTCAAAAACTCCAGGCTGTGAAATTATTACAGCAGAATGTTGATCATATTAGTTCCTTTCTCAGCAGTTTATCCAACAGGATGGATTGTTCTGACCTTCATATAGTTAAATATTCATTAAAGACCAAAGAATAAAAATTAAATTAAATTAAGTAATTGAGAATGTCAACTGGTGAACCATACACAGGGTGATTCAAAACCATTCTCTTGATCCATACACTCCTCTGTAGATATCTGAAGCTTTGATTTTCATCCATGTTGGGGTCCAAATTATCCAAAAATAACTTTTAAATAAAGGTATTATCTTCTTAGGAATGTTAGGGGGAGTTTCTCCAAAATAGTGATTACCATTTGCACATACTTTGTAATATGTCTGTATCTACAGAGTATATCTACAAGTACTAAAAGTACTGAGTTATAAAGGAACATTTAGTCATTAAATAAAGATGATTATGGGGGAGGGGCCTAAAAGGTGATCCTTTAATGAAGTAATAAGACACACAGACACAATATTATATTTATGAAGCATCACAATTATTAAATGATGATAAACAAAATTCTTCACCACTTGTTTTAAAAGCGGTAGCTACTGAGATAACCCAAGTGCTCCCCCAAGTGTTCATAGTATGCCTTTAATTTTGACAATGTTGAAAATGAACTGGAGTAGTACCTCTAAAAAGTTCTCAAGCATCAAATATCAAAAATACATTTTGAGAAAATGGCTGTCCCCGTTTACGAACTGCTTACAAATCCATATTTTAATAGTGTACCTAGCACTTTAGTTACTGGGTACTGAAAATAAGCAAGGTGGTTTTAAACAATTTCAGATTTAACAAAGAAGGCATCAGATCTGGATTGGAAGCTAAGCAAAATCAGTTCTGGTTAGCAGTTGGATGGGAGACAACCAGGGAGCATCAGTTGCTGTAGGTTATATTTCAGAGGGACAAACTGGAAAAACCACCTTTGAGTATTTCTTGCTTAAGGAAACCCTACAAAATTCATGGCGTCGCTGTAAGTCGACAGTGACATGAAAGCTTATAAATACTCTCTCTCTCTCTCTCTAAGTGTTAGAAACTACTAAGTTTGAAACTATTTATGTCCATTGATATCCAAACTTGTATGTTTATATGTGTATGTGTGTGTGTGTGTGTGCATATTGTGCATATAAATATACTTCATCTTCTCAGGTAGAGCTACTGGCTGAAGAGAGAGAGAGAGAGAGAGAGAGAGAGAGAGAGACCAACTACACGCGTGTGTGCGAACATACATGCAGCTGGAAGCTCTATCCAACAAGATAAGGAATCTAAGAAGATTGCTTCAGAATGGACTGAACAGGCTGGGTGACAGACAGAGCAGGCTTCTCATGTGTCACCGATCCTGTAACGCAACCTCAGTATGCTGAAGTATAGGCTGGGCTGATGCGGCTATTGAAGGACGTTCTTGATAATGAGACTAAGAGTGCTTATGGCCCCAATGATACTGCAGGCAAGCCTTGTTTTGATACTGGTAACTGCAAACCAAGTCGTATCCTGATAGCAGCAACCAGAATAGGCTGTGAGCTTTCGTAATGGGAATACGAAGATTTTGTCAACTTGGCCCTCAAACATTTCTCCCCATAACATCTGGAGAGCTAATGGTACTGAGAGTGTTGATGCAAATGAGATCTCCTAGAGAGATACCTTGAGCTTGAGTAGTCAGAGTCGAATTCAGTGGAAGAACAGAAAGATCTAGATCAAGACTGAAGCGACCATCAATGTAGTAGAGATGGCAGAAAAGTTGACAGTTTAGTAGCATCCCCGAAGTGGATGGCTGAACAAAAGTAGATGTAACAAAAACTCATAATCAGAGAGGATTCTAGGATTTCACTCTCTGAAACATTCTCTGTCTGCCATTGCTGGGTAACCAAAACAACTTCTACATCATCTGGTGTGTGTTGTGGAGTCCCCGAGATTTGAAGAATAGTATGTCTATGAGAAACAGATCCAGTCACCTGACAGGAGAGGATCCCTGCAGCTGAACTATGTCAGAAGTGACTTGCAAAGAGGTTTTGGAAGTAGAAGTTGGAGAATGTAGATGGTCTTTATTCTTGACATGTTTCTTTTTCTTGTGTTTGCACAGTCTAGCTACTGAAGCCATTGTCCACTTCAAAGGATCAAGTAGGAGTCCAAGGGTATGGTCCTGAGGCCTGACTTAAATCTGGACTGTGTAGTCTTTGGCGAGGCAGAGATGGTTTCTGCAAATCAACACTTTACAGCAAGACAAGAGGAGCTAGACAAGAGATACCACAATGGAAGCTGATTTAGAAGCTCTCCTAGTTCCACAACAACTAATGTGAGGGCTGATTAGGTGACAACTGCAGCCTGGGGGCCTGTTTATACAAGAGTGCTTTCAAATGCATCTCTTTATTCCTTCTCGCTTAAGGTGTGAAAGCTATACAATGGACACAAGTGTCGCCAAGGCAGAGAAGACACTTCAGGTGCTCATCCTGTTCTGGGACCTTAGTGCCACAAGAGACACACTTCTTGAAAGACTTCAGCAAGAGAAACAGCCTTGAGGTCAATTGTGCCAATGCAACTACCAGGTGTATATCACTGTCGAGCTACCAGGTTTCTGATGGCCAGCCACAAGGAAGACTCAGACGACAACTCAGCTCATCAGGGGCAGGAGGAATCTGAGGCTGTGCCAGGCCCCAGTTCTGCTCTCCCAGCCCCAGTGGATTTGGCTCAGCCAGACTCTAGCTCTGTGGGATCTCCTCCAGTGGAGCCTGGGGCTCAGCAGCCCAGCCTTACCCCAGTAGAAGTGTCAGTCTTGGGAGACATAGAGCACCAGAGCATTGAAGTTCCTAGCTTTAGCCAGAGGAGATCAGAAAGGGAGTGCCTTCGGCATTCCAAGAGACTTGCTGAGAAACACTCATTAGGCAATCAGCAGCTGTGATAAGGGAGCTAGATATAAGACATCTGGCAGACGCTGAGCTCCCTTGCCATAGACTATTTGTTCTCATTAAACGAACGCTGCTGGATCTGACTCCTTGCCTCCTAGATTTTTGACTGCCTGGGAATCCTTGGATCTCGGACTGGACTCATTGACCAACCCTCTGGTATTCTTGACCTCGAACTGGACTGGTAGTATTGCTGTCTGTAATCCTGAACTTTGGACTGGCTTGTGGCTTACTCTCTTCAGACTTCATCTGGCATTGTTACTAGAGGAACTGCTTCTTGGCAGCTCGACGTGTTTACCTTTTGCCCAGCAGGCTATTATCAGCCGTGTGAATGTGTGTTGGCAGCATTCCCGGACAAGGTGTATTCCTGAGGTGTGAAGAATGCTTAACAAGATGGAGAGTTAAACTGAAGAATGAGGTTCATATCAATGCTGCTGTAGCAGCAGACAAAACAAACAAACAAACAAACAAAAACCTGGAGGTTTTAGTGAGAAGGCTGCTATAGGGCTGGTGGAGGTGGACAGGGCTACTGCCAAAACACTTATCCAATACTGTAGAAGATTCCAAAAGTATGTCCAGGCATAGGATAACTCATTTGTGCAAGTCAGAGACCATGAAGAAGAATAGTGCTTCTTCATCATCTGCTTCAAATTATGCAGTCTATTTATATATTAGCCATCAGGTGATGTGCAGGTATACAGTCTCTTCTTGGGTTGCTTGAAGAATGTGTTTGTGATGAACAAACTGCTGGTCTCACAAAATTAAGTCAATCACTCTCCTGCTTCATTTCTTGATCACAGGCCATAGTTGTTGATTCTGGTCTCTTTCCTACATCTATATTACAATCACTTATGATTAACAGCAAGTCCTGCTTTGGTGTGTGGTCAATTTCCTTCTGGACTCCACAGAATATTTCCATTTCTTCTTCTTCTGCCTCTGTAGTTGAACACAGGCTTATTGATATGATTTGGTTAGACTTTGCATTATATACCTTGTGGCATTTGCTACATCTCTCCTTGTTATCAGTTATTACTACATCTCTTCTCATTTCTTCTCAGATGTCCATTTCTTGAGTAAAGCACTGTGTGATTATCTGACTGAAAATGTCTCATTCATGTTCACTTTAGCTTGCTTACCCTAAGGATTGCAATGTTTATACATTGCACATCTTTTTTTTACTATGTCTAGGTTACCCTGATTCATGCTTCTCACATTCCACATCCCTGTGTGTTGTGAAGCTTCGTACAGTACTTTTCTTTCACCTCTGAGCATATCAACAACTGAACATCCTTTTGGCTTGAGTCTAGCTGTGTCATTAGCCATAACACTACTCACAGCCGCCCTCTGCTGTATCCCAGTGGTTTGTTGAGTCCCTTCCAACCTGGGAGTGTCATCTTCTGGATCTCTCTCTTGTTTCATTTTGAATTGTCTCACCATAGTTATCACAGTAAAGGACATTCAATACAAAAGGGTTAGCTATGGTGTCATTGCTGTTGTGTCTGAGAGACACTACCAGCAGCACTGCACAGTCTCTTGCCTCACAAGAGCCTGCAATCCCACCATCATGGAAAGGTAGTGACATGGTGAGTTTTGCCTTAGGATCACCATAAGTCAGAAATGATTTGAAGGCACACAACAACAGCAGCAGCAGCAACAACAAGCAGATCTAACCCACACAATGTGCCTAACTACATATATAGTGAGCTTCATTGCACCGGTCCCTTACTGATACACACAGCAACTCAGGATCACTATCTGTTCCTTGCAAATGGAACAGTATTTCTTGCCAGTGGTTCTGCTCCATAGATCCTAACCAACCACAAAGTAACCCTATACTTAATGTACTTTTGTAGATCATGTGAATAGCTTAATATGAAAACTTCTGGTGGCAATTTTATTTTGTGAAAAAGGTAAAATATGGGACAATTGTATAATCAGCACTGACTGCTATTCATTACAGAAATAGTCAGTACAAAGACAGTTGTTGGCCATAATGTTCAAAACGTAATCAGCATCCCAAGATACTAATTAGATTGATTTTGCATATGAAAAGACAATTTTTATTTTATCCATCTATATGAAGATTTGTAATTGAAGCAGGATGATGACAACCTGGTATAGTATTTTGTTCTGAAAGTAAACCAGATACAACAATCTGTATATTTCAACACTGATGTATACCAGTATAAACAGTTCAAAATAATAATAATTAATAATAATTTGTTTTATTTATATACCGCTATTCCAAAGATCATAGCAGTAAACAGCAAGTAAGCTAATTAGCAAGTAAGCTAATTTGCCCCCAACAGTCTGGGTACTCATTTTAGCGACCTCGGAAGGATGCAAGCCTGAGTCGAGCTTGGGCCCTTTTGCTGGTCTTGAACTCGCAACCTTGTGGTTTTGAGTGAATGGCTGCAGTACAGGCATTTAACCACTGCGCCACCAGGGCTCCAAAATAACACAGTGAAAAAATGATTAAATAATTTTCTGAAAAAGTTCTGAACAGATTTAAACAGTAAAGTTAAAATGTGCTTATTTTGGAAGTTTTGCTTCTGACTTATTCTGAAATATATCAATTTACTTTAATTTTTTTTAGGAAAAGATTGGAAGAATGTTGTGTTGTATAATTGTACACTTACTTCCTTTTGAGACCATAATTGTGGTTTATTCCACAACTTTTCAAATCCCTCTAAGGAAAACAATGTAATTTTACTTCTACATTTTCCCACAGAACTTCCGCAGCTGAATGAAAAGGTTGGCATGACTTAGTAGCTGTGTGGGAAAACAAATCTTTCTGTATTCCCCCAAAAGAAATGTCAAACTGTATATCACCATCACAAATCACAGCTAGACCCATGGCTTAGTAAATATCCCCACGACTCCAACCCTGAAGACAGACAGCTTTGCCTTCCTAATTTTCAGAACTATTCATACTTGTCAGGCATTGGAACTGAACCTTTCAAGGGTTTTGGTTACTAGTGATGGCCACAAACTTGGACAGCTTCTGTTTGGCTTGGAGATTATGACTATCAGTGGCTACTAGAACTAATGACTATAATGATGGCACCCAGTACCAGATGCTGTACACCTTCATTAGAGGGTGTTACTGTACTGATGTCTTGTTTGTGCATTTTGGCTAGTCTTCTGGTTGGCCCTTGTAGGTGCAGAATGCTGGACTAGGTGGATCTTCGGTCTAGTTGAGCATAACTTTTATCACATTCCAAGCTGAATATATAATAAATACATAGGAATGACAATGAAAAATTGTGTGAGTATCTATCCCTGTGTAGTCAAACCAGTTCCACCACTGCACAAGAGGGTGGTATACATGGCCATGGGGGCCTAGAGTAATTTTTAAAATAAAAATTTCAAGGGGTAAACCCTCCACCATATCCACTTGCTCAATAGCCAAAGAATACTGACATTTTACCTTGGGGTAAAGGAATGTTTGAATGTGTGTTTAACTTTTTTATTGTCTAGTTTTTCTTGTTTTAGCACCTGTATACCAACTTAGACACCATATCAGGAGAATTGTGGGGTGCAGCATAAATAAAATAAAATAAAGGAGAGTTTTGAAATATGGCATATTTTGCTTGAATATTCAGCAAGAAACATTCCATACTATAATATTTTGTTTCAGATCCCATTTCTTGAAATGTAACCAAACAACATACTCTTTACTTGAACAAGAAGATTAAATGAAAAGTATATGCTTGCTGCAATTTCAAGGTCTCATTATGGACAATGCTAAATGAAAAACCTCAAACCAACAGGGACAAGATGTTTTCAATTAAAATGCTATTTTATTTATCATATTTATATAAAGCTGCCCAATTATATTGTTAAATTAAAACAACTTTTTTAACCATGGAGATATGTACAACTGGCAACACAGCACTGAAAATCTCTTACATATTTCATGAAAGTTTATGCAAAATTGGCACAAACTAAATCTTTTTCATTTGTCAGTCTAAAATATAAATAATCTGTATACTGTGATAACTTTCATGCATTTATTCAACATAGCATTAAAACTGAAAAAAATATATGTAAGATAGTTTCCAGTAATGATATTCCTCTGGCTTTTGTTATGATCCTATCTGTCCATTAGAAAATAAAAAGGTACTGAGTTTAGTAAGAATCATTTTCAGAAAGAGCTTACCAGAACTGTATACCTCATGCAAATTATACTTTTTAATCCAGTGCTAGCATTGACTGTATTTGCTCCTGAAATAGGAAAGAACTCAAGAGGACTAAACAAGTCCCAATGTATCAGTTTACATAGACTGTAGATTGCACTGTCATTCAGAATAGAGTTCAGATGTGGCAGAATCATCTTTAGGGAAATGAATATTTCAGTTTATTCAGTTCTTAATTCACTACTCATCTGTATCTTCTCTGTATAGTTATTACAAAGGTAACTTAGTTTTGTTCGTCTTCTACAATACATGGTACATAAATAAAACGTATTTATTTGTTTGTTTGTTTGTTTGTTTATTGACTTTATATCCTGTCTTTCTGCCAAGATGGGATTCAGGGCAGCTCGCAATAATTTTAAAAAATATTAAGATAAAACATTAATTTACAAAGGTTAAAAATTGGTTTGGGACCACAGCAACTACATGGCCCATTCCCAGGAAGCGGCCACCATGGTCCCAAGTTGACAGGTGGCAAGAGTGGATTAAATCTGCTCCTAAAAAGGCTGGCTCTTGCCGGCTTGGCTTGGCCTTGGCATGGCCTCCAGCCACTATGGGGGCATGTGTCATCTAAATACCATCCCCCCAAAGTGACCAGAAGCTGCTTTATTTGTCCCATCTGTTTCAGGCCTTAGAGAAAGTTCTCCCTTGTACAATTTAAAGTTCACTTTGGCTTGTAAAAGGAGATACAGTTTTTCAGCTAGTCAAAGTCAAAAGAAAAAATTTGTATACTAGGAAAAAAATGGAATTTGAAAAACAGTATTATTTCTAAAATGAAAGAAGGAATATATTCCTAACTAGTAGAATCAGGACAACAATTAGCAAGATATCAGCAGCATGGAAATAAAAATTTATTGAAAACACTTACTTGTTCCAGGCTTGCCTAAGGTTTTTAGCACTGTACTGTGTAAAGCGATCTGTAACAAAAAATAATAAAATAAAGTAAAGATTTTTAGTTTTATATAATTCTATACAGGATAAACATTAAGAAGAACCACATTTAAAATACTCTAATAACTAAAACTATCTCTGTTTATTATCTGGTTCAGCCAACAAATCTTTTATTTAGATTTTTTTTCTTGAAATCCTTCTATTCAAAACAAGTTTCTAAACCAGATGACCAAAAGTTTTAAAAATCTAACAAAAGACAATAATAAGAGAAAATGCATGTCCATGTGTGTCCTATTCATTTCTCCAGAGGGCTGGTAAGCAGGCACCTTGGTGTGGTTTTTCCCAAGGTGGCTTCAAAGCTCTTTATACAGCTAAGAGTGTGAGAAAGAGAGAAAGAGAAGGAAGGCCTAGAGAAAGAAGGAGAGAGGGAGGGAGAATGAGTGTGTGTGTTCTCCTGTGTGGTAAATTAGTAGGAGTGAGGGGCAGAAACATGAGTTAAAAAGGAAAATGTCAGGGGAGTGTTTAGATAACTCTAAACAGTAGTTTGTATGAACAAGAGTGGATGTTTTTTCTTCCAACAGCATTTGATTCACAGAAGTGTCAAGCAGACCACTGACTTGTTGATCTATGCCCCCCTTCCCCTGCACACTCTGTAATATCAGGCTGCTCTATTTAAATCCTTTGACTGACAAAGTAGTAATGCATTAGCAGACTTGTTACAACTGGATGGCTGCAGAAATGGGGTGGGGATCTTGAAATCATATCTCATCAGAAATGTAGTCATGCTTCTGAACAAAACACACTCCTCTTGGGCAAGTCACACTCTCAACCCCCCTCTGAAGAAACTTGACAAGAAGACTCTATGATATGTTCATCTAGGGTAGTCATAAGTCAAAAATGGCATGGCGGCACACAACTACAACATCCACCCATAACTCCCCAGGCATCTTTATACATTTTTTCCTCTCAATATTCCTGCCCAAGGGTTCTCTCCATTGGTGCCACAGGGTTTTCCCAAGTTTGTTTAACTTTACTGCTGAGCAGTAAACAGGATATAAACAATCATTTTGATCCTCAGGCTATAAAAAGGGTGGATGGATTGCTGCAAGAATAGCATTTAGTGGGAGGTAAGAGGGGAGTAGTGTGGGGAGATATGAGCAGTAATACTGTAAGAAGAGGCAGAGTGACAGAAACCAATAGTATAATTTAAGTAGGATACTGAAGCATAAAGTGTATTGTAACAATGCAGAGGAAAACTAACTGAAATATTAGTTAAAAGATTTCACTTGTTAAATAAAAATGCAATTCACAAAATTATAAAAGCAAGAAAGCAACTCTTTTATGTGTAATTTCTGAACTACGCAGTTTGAATGGATTAATATCACATATTAAAATGAGAAAGCACATCCATTTATTTTAGTCTGCTCTTTTTTTCACTGGCACGCAAAGACCTTATTTAAACAGGCCTTCTGCCTATGTTGAGTTAGAACTGTGTGGAATATATCCACTGTTTCTCAATATGCATTATGTTTTAATATGTTTTTAACTGTTTTAAAATTAATGTTTTGATTCTTTAGTGCCTTTTACAATTTGTACCAATTTTGTTTTAGTAATCTTGTTTTAAATTACATTATAAGCCACTTTGGGTCCCATCATGGGGAAAAAAATCAGGACATAAGAAGTCAGAGTCTTCACATACATATATAAGTGAAGACTCTACCTACTGTTATTTTATTGTTGTTTTTAGATTTTATTGTCTGTAATTTTAATGGATAGCATCCTTTAAGGGAGGTGGAATTATATATATTGTATTTTTTTAAAGGTTGTACACCGCTTTGATTGTGGTAACAAAAAGCAGGATATAAAGTTTTATTTTATTTTATTTTTATTTAAGATGTGTTTATGGGCTCATACTCTCTTCTGCTGCTGCTGATTGCATCAGTTTTCTCCACTATTACCTGGTTCTTGCTAAGTACAGTTTGTCATGACTGAATGATCCAGCCAAATTCTTGATCACCATTGGAGTAGAATGATGGACTCAGGGTGGGAGGTCTACAACAGATTTTCCCATTGGCTGATTCATCGTTGAGAAAAATATAAGGGATGATGAAATAAGAGATCTCGGGAAAGGGAATATGAATAAGGAAATGGCAATAGGTCTTTCCATTCCAGGCAAAGGATGTGGATATTGCTTGAGAAAGTTAAAGGGAAAAGTAAATTGAACTTACCATGAAGTGTTCTTCTGATTAGCATTGAGTAGAGCATATAGGAAATGATTTTATGATTTATGTATTTAGGTATATGTTTATTATTTATATACTTTCTTTTAAAACACAGTCACAGAAGATTAAACTTTCCTTTCTTTGGAAGAGAGGACCAATCAGAAAACATTATATCCTGTCCAGAGAGGGTAAAAAATGCTTCTGTCACGTGACTTTAACAATATAGAAGAAGAAGAAGAAAAGAATTTTCTAAACAATTTTGTTTTCTTCTGTTTCTGTAAGTGGGCCCTTGCATGAAGCGTTCCATAGATACTCTTGCCATTTGTCTACCATCTTCTCCATTTCTAATTTGGCAAATCCTAATTCTCCCAGCTTCTATTTTGGTCTCTATTAGGATTATTAGAATCAGTACACAATTCCATGTGCTGAAGGATGGTATGTTCTTCCCTAATGTGTTTTTGCTTTATAAAAGCTTATCATATTTACCCGTAACAATTTTCTTACATTAACTTTCCTTAGTTGAAATCAATTCTCCACATTCTTGAAGAATAATGAGTCACCTATGCTATCCATATCTCACTTCTGAGAAAAGAATTAATCATGCCCACAGTTATTGTAACATGTGAGTTTGTGTATGTGTGTAAATGAGGACTCAAAGTAACAATGCTGATGAGGAGAACACTTCATGGTGTCCAACCTTCCATTCTCAGTTTGAATAAGATTATACTGTACTATAAATTAAAGGACAGAATAGTGTATCAGCTTTGGAGCAAAATCCCAAAACTAAACCACAAAACACTTGTCTCAGGGGGTCACAGGATCAACTCTGGAACAAATGAGACTTCTTTTGTGGCATGCTTTTGGTGTAACAAGTGAAAGCAGAGGGATCTGTCCAGGTGGCCGATTTACCAACATCTTCAAATGACATAGATATTGTAGAAAGGGCAGCAGATGTACTGCTACACCTAACAACATTCAGTGTAATGCAATGTAATGCCTAGTGGAATTTGAACACCCTTTGCGACAACAGATCGGGACACAGTACTTTCTAACTCATCTGCTGAGTTGATTATTTACAGAATATGAAAGGACTTTGTTTTCTTCTGATGTATGATTGACAGCATTTGTACCAGTCCTCCCTAGGATGGGGGAAAATTAAGGTAGCAGATGAGTAATGTTATTGATGTGAAAAATCAAGCTTACACCAGTAACAAAGGGAGAAACATTCTAACAATGGGTGAGAATTTTGTTTAATAAGATTTTATCAAAAATTTGCAAATTTCTTTATAAATGGGTTGGAAGGAAGAGGAAAGAATGTGAGAGAAAGTGAAAATGAAATCCAAGCATAGAACATTGTATGCTTGTTTTTTAAAAAAACATTTTTGTTTGGAGCCTTGTATATCTAACCATACCTGATTTAGCACTGACACCTTGCTTTTCTGACAGGTTCATTTTAACAGGTATGTGGCAGACATGTATCATGTAGTAATATCCATGCTTACAAAAGACTTATTTATTGCATTTGACCAATGCAAATACATAATAATTTTATTGATTGGGGGGAAAAACCCAAATTCACAGATTTCTTTATGAACAGATAAAAGGACTTGAAAAAGTGTTCTGGTGATGATGATGACAATGATGATAGTAGTTCCTGTCAGTGTTTTATCTTACAAACATTTAGGCATATATGGGGCATGAGTGGGGCAGTTTAAAGATGAAAATATTTATCTGGAAAATAGATTCTTTTCCTGGAATATACTTTGCAAAAGGGATAGCATTATTGAGCAAGCGATTTAACCTGTACATTGTCTCAAATATAAATGCCTGCCCTAAACTAACATTTATTATAATTTTCTTTTAAACTGAGAGAAAACTAAAATAATGAAGAATATCTAAGTGACCCACCACAAACAAAAGAAAAGATGACCAGAATACAACTTTATAATCTTTACATAATGAACCAACTATGGCAGTTGTTCACAGGGAATACTGAGTAGCATTTAAGGGAAAATGGAAAGAGGAACATTCCTACAGTTTTATACATCCAAACTACTGATCAAATGTTATTCCACATTGTAACTGATTCTGGACCAAATGGACTGGGAATATTGAGATTCTGATTAACATATTTTTAAAAATTCTAAATTCTAAAAAAAACAAACCACACACATACCCCTCATGTTTTATTCTAAATCTCTATAAGCACCACATTTACAAACCACAGTGAGAAAAACATAATCCTTCCTGAGGAGAAAGCAAATTTTATTGCTCCTGAATTTCAAACAAAATAACCTGCAGCACAATTGTGGTCTCTGGTTGCCTAATTATTGCCCCAGATCTCCCATGCAGATCAACCTATTTACTCATCACTTTTACTCTCTCCTCAATTAATTATTTCATAAAATCTATCATTAAATAAAACAACTAATTTATTCTTTTTTTAAAATAAAGATACTTGCATGCTGGTTGACACTGTTAAGTAATCTACATGCCAGTGGTGATATTATCATTTGTTTAGCTTGTCTATGGTATTCATATTTGGATTCTAAGTTTTAATCCAAATGATGCAAGTGTTCAGTTCCATTTCAAGATATTTATTGGTAGTCTCAGAAGTGTAATAGTTTCTGTGGCTTTGTGATTAGAGGCAGGTTTGGAAGCTAGGGACAGGGAGCTTGGTCTCTGAAGCTTTGACTACATTGAATGTTCCCTGTTCCTTCACCATCTATCATTTGCTCATTCAGATCAATATGTAAGTTTACAAATGAAGATTTTACATCACCAACTATACATGTTAGCCTCCTTCCCAATGCTGATTCCCCAATATATGAATGTTCAAAATCTACTTTAAGCAGCTAATAAGATGAATTTCCTTTGTTATCTGACATTTACTTGGTTTCTGTTAATTTTCAATTAAAATACCCAATTTTTCTCCTGTAATTTTGGAGCTCTTCACAAAATGTTAATCAGCCCATTACCACACTTTCTAGCCTAGAAGACTGATTTCTGTTTTTGAACTTTGTTGCTAAAAAATGGCCTCCCACACCGAGGACAACAACTGGAAAAGAGATTATCTGCTGCACTTTCTGCAAGTGCCACAAAAGAAGACTATCCAAAGGAAAATCTGGTTTAGGAGTGGACTGGAAGGGAGAGTTAGAGGAGGAAATGTGAAAAGCACCAAAAGCTCATCTCCCAATTCATCCTTTACACTTTTCCATCAGTACCTTTTCTCACTGGCCCTGAAAAGAATCTTTTTCTTCTTATTTGCTTTCTCCTCCTCTTCTCTTTCAACAATTCCAGTTTGTATCACAATTTTCTGGTATTTCTAATGCTAGAGATGTTACTATCAATTTGACACCAATATATTAGATTGAATTTTTGTTTTATTCTAAACATCACACTGACTAATAAAGCAAAAATATAAACTTTTGGGGCTATTTATTGTTCTTAATAAATCTGCTAATCAATCCAACTAATTGCTTTGTGGACCTGGTTCCTAGCATGGCACTATTTTTTCTTTGAGCTCACGCTCTCTCACACACACTGGAAATAAAAGGGCCTCTTTAATCCACTGGCTTTTATATACTTGACTCCTAAGATACATTAGGTTGTAAAGAGGAAAACTACTGACATATGTTGTTGTCCTAGAAAGGTCTGTGGTTTGCCTAGAAATAAGAGTAATGTGTTCTGCACTAATGAGTAATGAGTAACTAATAATAATTAGATTGTCTTGGAGGCTGCAACAACAAGCTGATCCTAATGGGAGACTCTTTGTGTGTGTGTTGTGCTCTGAAAACTTGAATATGCATAAATACGTTGAATTTTTTTTAAAAAAAATAAGGCATTTAAGTAAGTAATTTTATTAAGATTTGCATGAGCATGTAATGCAAGCCACTCCAGTTTTGCAGTGATTGTAGAAGAATCCATTTGGCACCAGCTCAATCCAGATCATGTAATAGATCTGCCATATGTTGTGTGCAAAACAGATATACTATACATTTATCCTGAGAGGAAACATTGTTTCAGCATCTCATTATATTGAAACGTTGGAAAGCAGCAATCTGAGTTTCTTAAATTAGGATGTTAATAAAAGCTTAAGATAAAATGAATTTTAAACCATTCTTAGTAATCTGAAATGCTGCAAATAATCACATTGCTAGTATTTTTAGCACTGTGGCTGTTTATTACTTTTACCTTCTGTTCAAAATTCATTGTATTCGGTTGAAAATACAGTTAAGCTTAAAAAGCAAAGCTTTTTTGTGCAGATGCTAACTTCCCCTTCATCAGTGTTTTCTGCATACTATTTTCATATTCCAATTAAAGTTGGAAAAGAAAATTAGAGAAACCCTTTGCACCAAGACGCATGTCAGGGAGCAATATGCATTTGTAATGCAGTAGGCATACAGTTTACCATCTCCTTTGCAGTAGGCACATTCTCAGTTATTGACAGCTTCCACGTGCCAGCTTTATTGACAATAAGAATCTGTCCTATCATGTGACTGAACCAGTATAATAGCTACTGATTTATTATTTCTCACCCCAGCTACATGGGGCATGGCTGGGAGGGAGAAGAGACCTTTTGGCAGCTTCAGTGGAGCAGCTATACCTTTTAAATCTATCATAAATCTTTTTGACACAGTCATTGAAAAATAATTACTATATTAATTTTACTGTGGTTTCTCGTCCTGAGTATAGGTTACACATTAGGATAATCAAATGTTGTGATACAGACGTTTCTTCCACACGATCCACAGTTTTTCATGATCTGCACAATCAAAGGCTTTGCTGTAATCTATAATGACTGATTTTCTACTGCAATACTTTCATGTGGTCCATTATCCAACACATATCTGCAATATGATCCTTTGTGCCTCTTCCTTTTCGTAACCCAGCTGGCATTTCTAATTCCATATATGGTATGCAGTTGACACAATACTATTAGCAGAAACAAAGACCTGGAGCAAGTACTAAAGAAGGTCAAGGAGGAAAGCATCAAGGTAGGCTTTATGCTGAACATTATGAAAACAAAAATAATGACCACAGAATACCTACAAGATTTCATTCTATATAAGAAGAAAATCAAAATAGTCCAAAGAGTTCCCATACCCTGGATCAAATATTGATCGGAACAGAGACTGCAACCAAGAAATCAAAAGGAGACTAGGTCAGGGAAGGACAGCTATGAAAGAACTGGACAAGATAATAAAAGATAAAGACATAACTATGAACACTAAAGTGAGGATCATCCAAGCCATTGTATTTCCCATCACCATGTATAGATGTGAAAGCTGGACAGTGAAGAAAGCAGATAGAAAGAAAATCAACTCATTTGAGATGTGGTGCTGGAGGACAGTACTATGGCCAAGAAGATAAACAAAAGGTTCCAGAATTAATAATAAAATAAAATAAAATTTTATTAATATCCCTCCCCTCTGTCCAAGACAACTGGGGTGAAATAGATCAAGCTGGAACTTTCCCGGGAAGCCAAAATGATTAAATTGAGGCTGCTGTACTTTGGCCACATAATGAGAAGAAATGAATCATTGGAAAAGACAATAATGCTAGGAAAGGTGGAAGGCAGTAGGAAGAGAGGAAGACTACAAGCCAGACAATAAGACTCTATGAAGGAGGCCTGATTTAGTTAGACTCATTCAGGGAGCATGCAGGACCTGAGCAGAGTGGTTGAGGACAGTGAGTCTTGGAGATGTCTCATCCACAGGGTTGCCATGAGGGCAGTTAACAACAGCAGTATGGTCTTTGTTATTGAATTTTCAACATCGCTTTGCTTGCGTGGCCCAGTAGTTACTACAACCCCTAGTATCCCCTTTATTGAGGAACAGAATGTATATTGAGTGTTTCCAATCTGTGGGCCATTCTTTTGTTTTCCATATTTGCTGACAGATTTTAGTAAGAATTTGGGTAGATACTGTCTCTGTTGCTTGACACAAATCTCTTGGCATGCCATCTGTTCCTGGAGATTTATTTCTTCCATGTTTTGAGTGCAACATCCACTTCATTTTCAAAAAATGCGGGTTCATCTTCAAATGCTTTTTCTTTGAATGACTCTGGGCCAAAACAAACAGGCCCAATAAAGTGGGCCAAGGACGCTCCAAGATAATTTGCACTGGGGCCACAGCAACCACACACACCCAGCCCTGATCTGGGCTGCCACTGAGGTTTGAAGCGTTATTTTACCACTCCTTTTTGGCCCAGTTCCTCATAAAAGCACGGCCTTGGCACGGTTTCCAGCCATGCTTGGGGCGTATGTCATCTAAACACTACACCCCAAATGTGGCTGGGAACCAGTTTATTTTGGGCCTCTGTCATCCTTTCATCTCTTTTATATACTTCTTCAGTGTATTGTTTCTATCATCTTTTTATATCATACAGCATGTTCTGCTGGTTGTAGAACATCCTCTCTCTTGGTTTAAATTTCCCTTTGATTTTTCAGATCCTGTGGAAAAGGTATCTTGTTCTACCTTTTGAAGATGAACCCACAATTGGAAACATTCAATATACATTCTAATTCTCAACAAAGAAGATACCAGGGATTGCAGTAACCACTGGACCATTGCATTAATTTCTCATGCAAGCAAAGTGATGTTGAAAATTCTACAATAAAGAATTTTAGAGATATGAGTTGGGAACCACACAAATGGATTTATCTGTGCCTGAGCAGTGCACTGTTTAGAACCTTCTAGAACTCCTATATAACACTTTTTTGTGGTAATCCAAAGCAGGACACCATGAGTGGAGGATGGGTGGGGTAATGTTAATTCACAGATGACCACTTCACAAACTACAGTTACAGGTGTGCAATCTGTCTTTTTTCTCCATAATCTCTCTGATTCATACAAACGGGAGTGACATGCCACAGTCATCAGAGGATTCCTCATAAACTCTTTATTTTAAACAGGAACATACCACAGCTGTGCCAAAAGAGGCATCAGTTTTGGATCAGGTGCCCAACCTGTAGTGTGAGATGTCAAAGACTGGCACCATACAGACATCTTCCAAAGGCATACCACTCAGAAGGCAGAGGAGACAGCCACTACAGTGGTAGAGTGTCTTTGCATATGGGCTGGAGAGTCTTTCCTAGCCAGTTCATTGGTCAAGTCAGAACTACCCACTTAGAAAAATGCTGGTCCAAAACTGGCAGTCCAAGTTTCAATGTAGAATAACAAACAAACAGTTTCTGATTCTTTTGGGTGCTAGAAGTTCTGTCAATATAGAAGGCCAGGACCCTTCAAACATGCAAGCATGCAGTGATCGCTTGAAGTAAGACTCTGAGTTCTGCATAAATGCAGACAGAACAATGTCCTAGTTCAGATGGAAGGAAGAGTTGATGTTAGGCAGAAAGGAAATGTCTAGTCTAAGAAAAACTTTATCTCAATGAAAAAGCAAATTAAGATTTGTCAACTCAGAGACAACAGATTTCACTTGCATGTCTATCTGAGGAGAAGGCCAATAAGAGTACAGTCTTCCAGATGAGTAAGCGAAGTTCACATATAACCATAAGTTAGAATAGTTTATGAGACAGATCTAGATCTAGGCTCCATCCCAGAGTCAGTCCCGAAATTGCACTGGCTCCCAATTCATTTCCAATCTGAATCCAAGATGCTTGTGATGACTTCTTCCCATTGTCCAAGGACTGAGGTTTGCTGTGGAAAACTCCTCTGTGTTCCACCAGTGGGTCAATACAATGTTTTGGGACATGGGGCAGACCCTTCTCAGACGTGGCACCCCAACTGGTGAATGCCCGCAAACTGAAGGCTCAACTGGGGACAATATTCATATCATTTAGGCATCAAGTGAAAAGTTGGCACTTCATCACAGCTTCGGGGTGTCATGAATTCATCCCCAGTACTGTTGTACATAGCTTTTAAAACCTTCTAAACTTTAAAATCTGCTTTTCAACTTATTATATTTAATGTATTTTTATCTTATTTAAATTGTTTTATTGTTTTAAATTGTTTAACCTCTTTTAATGTTATTTGTAAGATGTCCCGAGAACTTCTGATATAGGACAGTGTATAAATATTTAAATTATTAAATAAATAATGACCAATTTTGAAATGAAATGCTTCTCTTCCTCCCCAATTTATTATTACGATTAGTTATTTTATTTATTTATATCCTGCTTTTTTCCCAATATAGAAACTCAAGGCGGCTAACAACAAATTTGAAACAATGCAAGTTAAATTTGTTGTTAGCTACATTAAATTCACATATTGGGAATTTAGTTTAATTTTTCCAAATCAGAGAAGTGTCTATTCACCTCCCAAATTAAAAAAAATGAAATGGCCTCTTGGTTCATAATATCCAAATCTTTCAAAAATTATATTCAATGATGTCTTAATATAGTTAATATGTATTTAATTATATTGTGTTGAATTCTACCTGGCTTGAAATGAGGCAGAGAATGAACTCCTGGCCACGACTCCTCATTTGGGGTACCAAGCACCTAAAAAAGAAGAAAGAGAGAAACAATTAAATTTGGAATGAAGAGGCCAAGTATTTTACACATTATTTGATAAAAGAAGATAACAGAAAATATTTTCTCAAAGTTTTCACAGGATTTACCAGCCAGGATTTATTGTAGATGATCAAGAGCAAGTCATTAAACCTTTGTGAATGTTTATACTTATCAGATAATTTCTAAGCAGAATATAAAGCTATTGTATCTCATGAAAAGTTTAATGCTATTAATTCAAAGGAAAAGGACTGATTAAACAAGACACAATGAATATCAGTAGCAATCTCTATCAACACAATTAGATTTTTTAGACTGTAAGCCTGAGGGCAGGGAACCATCTAATTAAAAATAATAATTGTAAGCCGCTTTGAGAGTCTTTGCAGCTGAAAAGTGGGGTGTAAATACTCTAAATAAAAATATTAACTGTCTCTTTTAGTCTAAATTCTAATGATGTATATCCAATGCAAGTAGAATGCAGACTTCTCCTGCTGCCGTAGCTCTCCGTGGACCCCAAATCCTGCTCCAGAAAAAGCAGTATCAAAGGAAATACACTACTGGATCCTAGTGTATTTTCTTAAGTTATAATTCATTATTTGTGATCTTTTCTTTCCCAAATAATGCCTTACTGATGATTATATTTAAAGGATACTAACCAATGATTAAGGCCCAAACCGTACGGGCCAAAAGAAGCAGATTCTGGCCATTTTAGGGGAATAGTGTTAGATGACACATGCCCCGAAAGCAGCCAGAAACCGCAACGAGGTCACGCTCCAGTCCAAAGGACAGATAAAAAGGAGTTGGTTTAAACTGACTCCTGAACAGCACAGCTTGGGGCTTGCGGTGGCGGCCCGCTTTGGGAGCAGGCCATGCAGTTGCTGTAGTCCTGGCCTGATCATGGCTGGAGTGGCCAAAGGCCACTCCTTCCTGGCCATCTGCTTCACCCCAAGACTATAACATTTTCTCATTAATCAATATCAGTCTTTCACTTTAAAGTAGATGACATTTAGTAATAACAAATTATATGAAGCTTCTAATTATTACTGAAATGTTCTTAATGAAAGCTGCAGTTATTGACCAGTACTGAATAGGTTTTGAGTTTGAATGTAACTTTCAAATCTATGACTAATTAACATGCTATTGTTATATTGGGGAAGTTGTTCCACCTTCACCTGAACTACACTACTGTATTTAGAACCATGATGCAATATTGCATAATGGCCAGGAGAGGGCGGCAGAGGATTTAAATTGAGAAGACTCATAATCTTACAGAAGTAAAACATCAGACAGTACTGTATATCAGATTAAAAAAACATAATGGAAAACAAAGTGAGGGTATAAACTTTTTAAAAATGATTGGTATGCAAGCTTTCATACTTAAGAGCCTTTTGTCATTAGACACAAACACTGCACTACATCAGTTGTTCTGAGACTGAATTTCTGAGTTCTGATTTTGTTGGGTTTTCCAAAATTTTCTGAGAAAAATTATTGAGAATTATGAAATATTATTTTAGTGTTACCATGGAAATTTAGAATAAGTAAATAAATACTCCCTGTTGTCACCTGGAGAATTACTTCTGAATATCGGGCCTTATAGAGGTAGGTGTGCAGACACAAAGCTTAGCACTTTTTTGATGGTTGCACTCACCAAAATCTGTACTACTTTACGCAGTTTGTAAAAATGTGTCTTTTTAAGAAGACATTTTGCTAAAGGTTTTAATCACTCCTGAATGCCTTTCAGTCCTTATAATTCATTCTTCTTTTTATAAACTTATTTATTTATTTATTTGCTATTTAAGACTTTTAATTAATGTTTACTTTATTCACCACTTTGAGGGGCGGTAAATAGGAAGGATATACGATTTTAAAATGAAAACCAAAACATCTCTTAACCTCCAAAATCTGAGTTAAATACTGATCACTAATGTGGCTTCAGAGTGGTTGCAATTTAACATATTAAGTGTATTAATTCAATCTTGAAAAAATTTCTGTAACTTTTGTCATGTATCCAACGTTGTATCTACACAATATTTTAAACCATCATTCTTAACTGTTTCAAAATTTCACACTGGTATAAGTTCAATGAGACAGGCAGCCATTCTTCAAGCGGATAAAAAGAGAAATGGCTGAAGAAGAAAAAAGTGAAGTTGTTAAAACATCTCCACCCATCCAATCGGTTTTACCTTCTTGAAAGATAATTTGGAATCGGAACCCATGGGAAAAAACATTTTTTAACGTTAAACGTGTCTCTATGCTTCTTCCATTAACAACTTCTTTTACCTTTGCAAACTGAAGAGTCTTTGGGAAAATACTTTATTCCTCAAGCCTACCATTATATATTTGCCCTGTTTATCTTAAAAATCATTCTCTTCTATGTGCACCTCTTGGGAAACTTTGTTCATGAAAAAGTTAAACTGTGCATTTTCAGTGGACTTATCATCCACAATATTTAGGATGGTATCCTCGCTATGGTTGTACTCCGCTATAATTTGAACTGTCTTTCCTTGGACATTAGCTGGTGCGTTTGAGATGTTAATCTTTAAAGACATTCAATTTTTCAACAAATGCTCATTTTAAAAGCTCAAAAGAATCTACTTTGAATGTTTAATACAAAGAGGTAGGGAAACTGTGGCATCCCAGACAGCTGTTCCCACCACCACACTCACATAGTTAGTCATAAAGAATTGTGAGAGGCTCCCTACTCTGGAGATAACACATTGCTTGGAAGTAAATCTTAGAACTACAAGTACTATCTGAAAGGAATGACAGAAGAAATGGGAAAAAAAATTCATTCATATATCTTCTATGGATATCCTAAAAATTAGCTCAAAAGGAACATGAGAAGATATTACAAAAATACACTACACTACACTACACACACACACACACACACACACACACACACACATACATATATCATGAAAAGCACCCATGGGGGTGGGGATGCAATGTTGAAAGGAAAATAAAACAGAATAAATAAATAAAATAATGAAGAGTTAGGGGCAAAACAAACGGTCCCTTTGTGGCAGCTTCCCAGGATCTTGCGTGTGTGTCATTTAGATGATGCACACCCCCAAGCCAGCAGTAAGCCGCCATGAAGCTGCCTGCCTGACCACATGGCAGGAAGCTTTGCAGCACTCTGTCGGTGTGGTGTTTATTTGCTGCAAAGCTGCAGTGGCAGCACAGCTGGATTTTTGCCAGATCAAAAAGGAGTGGCTTTCTGCCGCTTCACTATGGGCTGGCAAAAAGATGGATTGAGGCCACAGCGTGTGGTTGCCACAGCCCTGATCCGGTGATCAAAGAAGCGGCATCAAGCTGACCCTTCAGGGCCATCTATTTTGGCTCTGAGTGGGAATAAATCAAAATCTGCTTCATCTCATGAACCACACACACCAGGTAGTCTACACAGTCTGGCTTTCTGGTTAACTGTCTTCCTATGAATGCCTACAGCATGGATTATTACAGTGAGGTAATCTTTTATCAGGTATGTTTATAGCTGCTATATCATTCAAAGCCTCCCATTCCACAGAACTCTGTGAGGAGAGGAGGACCAAAATATTGTTTTTGTATTACCAACATTTTTTTAATGATATAGTTCTAGAAGAGGTGGCAATTGTGCCCACTGCCAGGATTGGAAGCCACAAAAATAGCATTAGGAACTCCATACAACCCAGGAGACTTGTGTTGCTCAACCCTGCATTAGGCTGCCAAAAGTTATAGCTCTCAAACAAGGGCACAATCCAGACAAAAGAGAAGCCCTGGAATTGAGCCACTATCACACACATGCCTAAAAAAGGGAATATTTGATAACAAGCTATAATTATTACCATCAGCAGGATGTAATCATGCCATTTTAAAAGCAGTCCCCAGTGGCCTCTTTTAGCAATGCAGGAAGGAATTCTCTTAGATAAGCACTAACCCCTACAAATTCAAGTGTGTAACACTGATGAAACCAATATTAACAGCTAGGATGAACGATCAAGTAAGCATGTAGTTAACCAGAGCTCCACAAGTTCTCTGTCTATATTCCAAAGAGTAAATCATTTTAACCATATGAATTCATTGTGAGGAAAGAGGATATTTAGGAGCAATTTTATGGGACGTTATGAGTCAGTTCTGCATTTCAGAGACTTATGAAGACAGTGACAGAACCACCAACCATGTTAGCTGCCAAATACCCCAAAATTGTCAGGAAATCATCTGGATCCACCAGACTCTCTAGTTGTATCATCCTAATACTCATCCCAGAGATAACTGTCCTGAATCATAATTGTCTTGGTTATCCTAAGTATGAATACAATCAGTTATTTAATACAGTAATTTAATACAGTAATTTCTGTGGTAATTCATCTCTGGTGAACTACCACTTTCTAAAAGAAATTTGTGATTTAACATAGTGTTGCATGGTGTTAGGTTCTGCATGTTCCATACAGCAAAAACATTCTGAATCTCATCAGAATCATAGGGACTGAAATGATATAATGGTCCAATCCCACACACTAAAAGTGAAAACATAAGCCTTATTTGGTCTTTTTTTCTGGCACACAAATCTACAACAGGCAGACCACAAGATATACTTAATAGTTTAAAAAAAACCTCAACAAAACCATATTATTAAGAATAGAATAGAAATTTATATTGTTAAAATCTAAAAGCCGTCACAATATAAAATATATCCAAACAGTAAATACAAAAACAGTGTTAAAAAACAACATCAAAGCATAAAAATCACCAAAAACAACATGGTAAAGTTAATAAAAGAGATCCATCAACAAAAAACCAATAATACATCATATATAATAAAATAATAGAACCATAAAACTAGAATAGATCTAGCTGTCATTCCGATCAAGATAGCTAATTCTAATCTTGCTAGCAGCTAAACCAAATTTTGCTACCATAGAAGTAACAAATGCATTGTTGCCAGCCAAAAGGACACAGGTCTGCTGAAAGCAAGATCTACCGGAAAGGGATTTCAAAATACAACCAAGAAATCTTTGTCTAGGAGATATATACAGAGGGAAGCGTAGAAGGTAATGTTCTATATTCTCCACTTCCCCAGTTTTACAGATACATAGTCTTAGATGGACAGCTGTGTTATTATATTTGCCCGGCAAATAGGCAGAAGGCATACATTGGAACCTTAGAGCAGTAAATGCTTTTCTAGCAGGGGCCAAAGTAAGATTAATAAAGTAATACTCTAACCCAAATGAAGTCTTGTACAATGGGAACCAAAGAGAAAAAGAAAAACTCGAAACTGAAAGAAGATCGGCCCATTTGAAAGCAAGATAAATTTTCTCTTTGATCAGTTGCTTGACTCTACGGGTGGCATAATTTGGAAGTGAGTCCATATTATTAAACAATAAACACTGTCCTGAACTCCAGTTTCAGAAAAATAATGGTGATGTTGAAAATAAGAAAAAAAACGTTTCTTAAAAATTAGGAATAATGCTTCTGTTGAATCACATTCTACAACTGTGTGAGGTCTTACTGTGAAAGAATTAAAAGTATCAATTATTTCAAACAGTCTGTCTGATTTTGTACTTTAAAATTGTCTCATTGTCTCATACAAATTTTCTCAACAATTGAAAAGAAGCCCCTTCTTTTAGCAGACTAATTCTATTTTTAGACCAGTTAATCAGAAAAAATTAAATATGTTCACCATCTATTATACAGATAGTTATTGGTAATATTTTTGTTCAAAGTAGCATAGCATTTGAACTCACTTTGATTTAAAAGAATTGTAGTGCCAGCCTCCAGGCACTTGCACCATAAGAACAAACTCATAAGAACATTTATGTACAGCAGTCAAACTCTGTGTGTAGTGTGGAACTTACCAAAAATATTCTTTCAAGTTGATCTTGAATATCTTTCATTCCTGGAAAAGCAGCAACACCTTGAATCATTTCCACAAAGATACAACCTACTCCCCTGAAAAAAAATAAAAAATATTAGATAAAGAGGCTTGATGTTCAAATTTAGCAGCCATTTGCTTCCTTTGTGACCCAACAGAGGAAGTAATACACTATGTGGCAACATGGGAGAAAGCATTCTCTGTGGTGGCACCTCAGATGTTGAATGGCCTCCTCTTCAATTTCATTCTGGCATTAGTTTAAGAATGGAATAAAAATTATCCTAACTAAAAGTCTGCCCACAGCTTCATGTGGGTTGTCTATATACAAATACATATACACTCACAGAATAAATATGCATACTTATGTTCTAATTAAAATTGAATGGATGTAATTGTTAGCACGTAAATAACTATTTCCCATGGCAATGTTGGTAAATAACATTGTTGGAAAAACGTTGTGTTTTTTTTAAATGCAATTCCTTTAATTAATTAAGAGGATATAACTGAATATTTACAGGCCATGTTTTACAAAAAGCTCTTTAATTAAAAACTCCTTCAATTTGTTTCAAGGGTTTCATAAAAATAGATACATATGCAATCATATTTCAAGGTACAACCTAATCTCACCAAATATGGTTTAGAACAACATTACACTCGTCCTTCCACATTTGTTGGGGTTAGGGGCACAGGACCCCTGTGAATGTATAAAATAATAAAAACTCTATGTTTTTACTTGAGAGAACATTGCTCTAGGAATCTCTAAGTCCTCCAGTGCAATGTCTGCCAGACAGTGACTATAGAATTGCACTGGAGGAACTACAAATGCCTAGTCGAGTGTTCTGTCTAGGAATCCCTAGGTCCTTCAGTGTGACTTTTGGCTAAGGTTGACCATAGAGTTGCCCTGGAGGACCTAGATATTCCTAGAGAGAACATGTTAATAAAATCTATGAATAATCAAATCCGCAAATATCAAAGCTGCAAATAAGGAGGGGTGAGTGTCATTGTTTATGGTACCAAAAAGATAAATTATCAAGTAATACAGATTGTAGCACACATCATGTCCTTTCCTATTTATATTGTGTATGATCAGAAATGGGATTAAAATTATATTCTGTAACCATCAAGGGCATTTGAAAACAACTGAATGATGAAGCTGCCATTCATCACCTGCTTTCCTTACTGCTTCATTAAGTCCAATCTATCTTAGTCAAACACAGACAATTTACAGTATAACCCTCACGAACTAGGATAAAAAATGCATTGTAGAGTTTTACTAACACTGGAATTGGGATTAAAATGTATAACCGATTGTTTGTGTATGCAGAATAAAGTGTTTTGTAATATAACAGAGTAATACAAGGTGTTACATAATAATATTACTGTTTGCTTTCCAAAGTAATATATCACATTACTTCTTTGTATCCAGTAATAATATTACTGTTACTCTTTCCTGAGCTGTTCATTACTAATTACAGTTGGCCCTCCAGTTTTGAAGGTTTAGCATTTAAGGATTTGATTATTTGAAGTTTATTTTATTTTACTTTATGACCTACTTCTTGCAAAAGGGGAGCAGCAGTGGCCACTTTTAATAAGGGCATAATGCAGAAGCTTCTCTGCAGAAGCTTTAATAGGCAATATCCTATTAAAAATGGCCACCGCAGTGTCTCTACAAAGAAGTTTATGCATTATGCCCTTATTAAAAATGGTCATTTTTGATGCTCCACTTCCACCAGACGTAGGTCACAGAATCATGCTGGAGGACCTAAAGATTCTCAGGTAAGAAAAATAATGTCATGATTTTTATTTTAGCTCCTTTATTCTCTGAGCTACTTGGAAGCAAAGACACCTCATTTTGGGGGTGAAGTCCTCCAGCTGGTGTGAGAGGAGGGAGGCTTCCGAACATCCCCAAGAGTAAAAGAGTCCCTGGTATATATAAAGCCTTTCCCCCTCCCCCTAACCACTTGTGTAGTGCTTTAAGGCAAACTTAAGGCAGGTTTACTGCCCACAGAAAATTAGAATTACTAGATTGAAAACGGGAAAGAGATGCAGCAATTTTAAATGTAGTGTAAAAGAGGGAATTTTAACAAGTGTTGCTTGTCTTGCAACCACAGAGCAAGCAACACCTGCTGGCAATGACAATCTAGGCACTTTAATGCAGAAGGAACATTTCATTAAAAATAAAAAATATAGTATTTTGGGGCAAGTAATGAGTAATATATACCCATATTACTTTTTACAAGTAATTTGTATAAGTAATTTGTTACTTTTCAAAGTAATACTTTGCAACACCGCCAGTTACCCAAAGCTAGAAAACACAATAAAAATAAAATAAAATCAGAGAAAATAAAAATAAAAATCACTTCTTATATTTTGGGGTATTTTCTGAACTTAGTTAAATCAAGTGCCCTTCATCCAAAGACTTCAACTTCCACCAAACGGATTCAACACACTGACAACAGAACACATCAGTTCTACAGGTATTTTGCTGTATCATGGTTCAATGAACATTAAATTGGTTAGAACCAAAAGGTATACAGATGGAAAATTTGTTCAGGCTTTTTTATGCTGACCTTTTTTTCCTCCTCTTTTTTTGTAGAGTGAAAAGACCTGCCTGTGGTAAGTGGCTGAAATCTGGAGAGAATCATCTAAATCTAACTAATTGTTCAAACAATGAACAGGCCCAATAAATCAATGAAAACTAGGCAAGTTAACATTTAAGAAAGTTCAGCTGATTCAATAGGTCCACAGTTGTGTTTATAACTGTGCAGGTGACAATGCTGCAGAATGTCTACATTGTAGATCTAGTGGTTTATATTCTCCTTGTGCATTAAAAGCCTTTCAGTCATTTAAATATTACGGTGGCAGGCATGATAGAGCTTTCTGATACAGAAAACTTAAAAGTAAATATTTCAGAAAATTCTTTACTGAAGTAGATGTAAGCAAAAAGCATAACTGATTTTACTGAAGATTTGTGAACATGTCAACACAGACTGCAAATCAATGTGGGGAAAAAATTTAAAATGAAGAGAAAAAATGTTCTGTAGCTGTCAGATTTTACTTTGAGTACTTGATGTGTAATAAAGCACATGTCAGGCTCTTCAAAGATTTTGTCCAGAGAACACTAACGCCTGGTGCAATCAAATGTAAATTTCAGTGTACCTTGGGTCTCCATACTCAATTTCCATCCAGACTGAAAAATGACTGTTCACAGAGAGGTGGCTTACACAAGAGTCAAACCATGGGACCATCTAGCTCAGTTATGTCTACCCTGAATAACAGTGGCTGTCTAAGTTTTTCAACTAAGGATTTTCCCACTCCACCTGGAGAGTGACACGGGGAAATCCTACATGCAAAGCAATGGGTTCAGCACTGAGCCATGACTCTTTCCATTTTAGGTTTAGGAAAATCCATGTACTATATATAAAAGGTGGACAGAATTTTCCTTCCTATCAAGGGGAGAAATTAGGCTAGAGAGGTTGCTCGCAAAAGCCTGAGAGTCACTTGCTCTTCCTCTAAATTCATAAAATAATATATACAACATCCTTAGAATTCCTAGAATACAAATGCACTTATGAGACAATTCAGATCCATTCTTCCTGTATATATCCACAGTAAACAGTTGTATACTTAATGAGAGTAAGGGCTGCCTAAAATTTTAAATGGTTTTGAAAGTTTACAAGATAAAATTTGAATGAATTACAAATAAAGCCATACACACCCCAAAATTAAGAAAAGTTGTTTCTGCAGTCTTAAGAAAAGAAAGATTTCTTTATCCTAAAATACAAACTATACTCTAGAACAGAAAACTAAAAAGGCTTTTCAGATTCAAATCCAGCTTACTATGTTATCTTAGTGAAGAGCAATTAGACTTATGTTAACATGTGAGGAGAAAGCACTGCATAAAAGATAAAATAATATTCAATAATATTCTAAATAAGAACATTTCATAAAACCCATATCCATTTAAAATGGGATGCAATACTGCAAATAAACAAAAGAGCTAAAGTGATAGGCATATGATGTAAACATGTGTGCTTTTCCACATGACATCAAGCATGACTAAGCTCATTAATATCCTAGTAGGAGCATATCTGGCCATACTATCAAAATACTGCACTCCTAGTGTTCCCATTAATTTTCTAGGAATCCCGCCATAACCACAGGAATTATAGAGGCAGAGAAAACAAGAAAAAAAATGACAGATGCTTCAGTATGAATTTAGATTGTAGAAATACTGAACAATTCGTTCATTAGGGTCAAAGATCCTTTTAATTTAGGAACTTGATATTTTTTGTAGGATTAATTTAAATTTCAGCCTTCCCCCCCCCTTTAACACAACCAACAATATGTTGTGGGACTGCACCTCTGAGACTAATTAAGAAAAAGAAGTTGCAGAATAAAATTTCATAGACTTTGTCTACGTCTGCATCTGACGAATTAGACCAAGTCTACGAAAGTTTATTCTACAGCTTTTTTCACATAATCTCAAAGGTGCTATAACATCTCTTTGCATTTTGATATTCCAGACTAACATAGCTATGTCTCTGAATACTACGTGGTGTTTCAATATTCTTTATATGATGGTTGTAATCATATGTTCACTCTTATTTCTGGTATATCTATTCATACCTTTTGTAAATCCTCCTACTTGTCTGTTGTCCCCTGTTGGATAACTTGACCACATTTCTCCATTTTTCACATTAACAGCCATTTTGCCCTCCCCTGGAATATTCAACTTGCTTCATCTCACATAAGTCCTTCCATTCTTTTGTCTGCATCCTCTGCTACCTCTTTTTTATTCTTTTATCTATTAATCATGGAATTGAAAAGTTTCTACACCTAAAATCACTTATATTTCTTGGTTGTAACCTCCTTTTCCATAGTTGAAACTCATTACTACTTATTAATAATTTCCTGCTATTTGAAATTTTCTCCATCACACTGCTTTCATAATAAATTTAGCTGATCCTCCATGGTTTGCCACCTGATACCCCTTTTTGTTTTCCTTTCTCCTGGGCATTACTTACTGTCTCTTTTCTCATTTTTATAGTATTGATCAGCATGCTAGGCCTATTCTTGACCACATTTCTCCAGAACATAAATGTTTTGGGCACTTGATGAATAATATATTTTATTATTATTGCTGGAAGTAAAAAGAAAAAGACTTAGTAGAAGTGGATACACTATGCACTGCTTTTATGAATTACTTCTTGGGTATATTTGACTTTAATAATAATTGTTGAATAAGCCAAGTGGGCCAGAATGTATTTGTTCACATAGGTAAAACTAAATCTTATACAGTTGCACTCAAAGCTAACATTTTTATTTTAGTATTATTTAGTATGAAATAATGGTTTGAAATTAGTTGTATGAGGCATATGTATTTGAGTGTTTAAATTAACCCTCAAATACATGTGTCTCATACAATTAATTTCAAACTATTATTTCACTGGCTTTGAAGCTGTCTATCATGGTGATTAAGAGTTAGAAAGAGACTAGCTCCCTTTTCCTTTAAACCAAGAAACCGAGGGTTTGCTTTGAAGCTCAACTAGGGCTTCTCCCTGGATCCTTTCCCACCATTAGCTGACATCGTCAGCAACGAACAGCTGGAAGAGTGTTGGATGTATTCTATACTGCCTTCTCCATTTCTATGGGCAATGTTGAGATTGTTAGGCAGAAGGCAAATCTAGACCTAGTAGATCTAGACTAGTAATCTTTGTCTGATTTGCAAAAATCTCTGGCTATTTTTTTTTAAACAGTAGTGGCAACAAAGTGAATGCCCATGCCCTAAATTATACAGCTGAAATGAGTAAGTCTCCAGTGATCAGAAATTGGAGTTTTGTGTACACAAAACTCTTGGTTTTTGCCCTGGTAGTGCAGCGGATAAATGCTGGCACTGTAGCCACAAAATTGTGAGTTCAATCTCAAGGGGTTCCAGGTTGGCTCAGCCTTCCATCCCTTCATAGGTCGGTAAAATCAGTACCCAGCTGTGGGGAGACTGTAAACAACTTAGAGTGCACTGAATTGACTAGGAAGCGGTATGGAAATGTAAATGCTATTGCTATTGGTTAATTTTTCATCTAACTCTAGTGGATTTGGAGTCATTGTGTAAAATAAAAGGTAAATTGTGTAAACGTAGATGCTAGTTATCTCTGCTGTAAGACAACAAGGAATTAGGCATCTTACATTTTGAATGAATTACTGACTCACTTACTGCTACAGTGCTATGCTACCATCTGGGGCCAGAGCTGAAAGATCAGCCTGGATCGTGTGATCTGAACCTTGACTGTGGAACACTCTAGCCAAGGAAATTGGTCTGGCCCTACCTCTTTTGAGTTCCCAGCAGGCAATCAAAGAAACATTGTTCTACATGGCATTCAATGTTTGAAATTGCTGTTTTAACTGGATTCTAATATTGCTTTAGACTGCTTTTAGGAGTTTTTAAAGAATATTTTAATGTGTTCTTGAAATGGTTTTGTTTTATTTGTATTGTATTTATAATTTTAATGGTTTCAATTTGTTCATCACCTTGGGAGCTCTTGTGGGCTGGACAGTGATACAGAAATACTTTAACCCAATAATAAAATAAATAATAAAACCTGAAAATGAAATAAAGTGGTATCTCTTTTTAGACAGGAATCAAGACATATGCATACATACACTATTCAGACACCCACACTTTTGTACACTGGACAAGCACTGTAAAAATATTTTTCTCTGACTTCCGATGCATGACAAAGTTCTTATCTGTTAGCACCAAGCTGTAGCTATCCCAATGGAATGCTGCAAGATAAACACCAAGTCTATGAATAGCATGCACAGACAGAGCCTCTCTACACAAAGGTTAAAGTCACTGCATACTCAATGCTTTCTGTGCTGGCTTTAACTATAATGTAAAGTGGAGATTCAGAACTCCAGCTATAAAGTATCATATTGCTACAATCAACTTTTCCCTACACTGTCCAGTAACCTTTTCAATTGACAATCAGTATGACCTGTTATTCAAAGTGTGGAAATTTGCAAAAGACTGAACAATCAATTTCAACAAGTTCCATGGGTCTGGAGGTCTTTCTGGCTATAAATTAAATAGATGATGATGATGAAGATGATGATGATGATGATGATGATGATGATGATAAAACCCATACTAGAAACCATGCCCTATGGAGAGCATTTTAGAAAGCTGGATATATTTAGCCTGGAGAAAAGAAGGTTAAGGGGAGATATAATAGCCCTGTTTAAGTATTTTAAAGGGTGTCATATTGAGGCTGGAGCAATGGATGCAAGCTACAGAAAAAGATTCCACTTAAATCTCAGGAGGAACTTTCTGACAGCAACTGCTGTTTGACAGTGGCACACACTCCCTCAGAGTGTGGTGGAGTCTCCTTCTTTGGAGGTTTTTAAACAGAGGCTGGATGACCACCTGTCAGGAGTGCTCTGATTGTGTGTTCCTGTATGGCACGGGATTGGACTGGATGGCCCTTGTGGTCTCTTCCAACTCTATGATTCTATAATGATAAATTTTATGAAGCCACAGTTACATGTAATATCTTAAAATGGGGGAGGGGGAATTTAGAGCAGTTTAGTAAATAATACAGTCACACAGATCTAATTGGAACTGCTAATCCCACCTAGACTAGACACATTGAATCAATGGGAAATGAAGGGAAACGGGAAAGTCAGTATTTATATAAGTACCACTAGCTTCAGTGTGGCATACATCTTCTGAACCTATAGGATAGTATTTCCTTTAAAATGCCCTACTGAAACCCTTTTCAAGCAAAATGAAAAACCAGAGGAAATTAACAGTGTATTAAAGATGAACAGTAGTTAAGATTGAAAAACTAAATCATGTGTGGCGGATTGCAAACATACACATCTCCAAAGCAATCCTGACACCAAATGTGAACTAAATCTTTATGAGGTATGCAATGCAACATATTATTGATTTGAGACATATTTATTTATTTATTCACTTATTTTATTTCTCTTACCCTGTTTTGTGGGATCAGTTTCAGTAGATGGAGCCTATGGATGAGGACAAGACACTTTCAGTGATGTGGCCAACCACATGTCCTTTTGGCACTTGGCCACCTTAGTTTTTAAAGTTAAAGCTGGCGGTGGGGGCTTTGTTTGTTGCTGGCTCCAGGAGGTGGTCAGTGTATACCTATGTGAGGAAGTGGTGCCAACTTGTATGACAGCCTCTGAAACAGACTGCCTTGCACCCAGAGACTTATACCAAGCACCAGTCAGTTATAGTCCTTTGGATTAAGGTGAATGAGAGGGTGATCGTGGCACAGCTGCAGAAGCTCTTGGATCCCACCTAGTTGCAAAGGCTCTGTTCTCCCCCTCCCCACAGATGGCAGAAACTGCAGATGGTCATGCCCACATTATTCAATGGTAGCGACATGCACACTGATGCATCTGTGCATCACACTCTACATGTCTGTACAGATAGATGTTCATTATGTCGAGGGGCACAAAGCTAATCCTAATCCAACTATTTACTCCACCTATTCTGTGGAAATATGTTTTCATAGCAAGAATGGAGAACCTGTGGCCCTCTAAGTTTGTGCAATTGCAGCTCCCACAAGCCTTGTTTATTGGCTATTCTGGCTGGGGATAATAGAAGTTTGAGTCCAACATAATTTGAGGCCATAGCAATGTTAAGAACAAATAATAGACCCTATACCAGTAGTGCACTGATGTAGTTCTATGTTGCTTAATACAAACAGCATATAATTCTACTGTATGCTAACAGTAGCAAATCACAGTACGTCCCATACTGATTAGCATTTCTAGCTACCACCACTAATACATGTACATCTTCATTAATATTTTTAAATGGCCAGTGGCTATTTACAGTGAAAGCTGGAGAACATTAATATTGTACATGAATCATTAGCTTTTGGTTACTCTCTCAGTGCCCTCCAACAACAAATGAAGTGTATAAATAGCTTGCTGCTACTGGCACCTGCTTCCCAGACACTGTCCAGTGGTTAATATTTGTATTCCTTTTCACTATTTGTGACTTTACTCACTTTCTGCCTCCTTTTCAATTCACCAAGATACATTACTAGAAGCTATTCACTATAAATTTCATGCCTGCTGATTTCACCCTGCCCCACCTCATTTTTCTTGTTAAGAAAAACAAGCAAAGAGCTGTGTACATTTGTAATGGTTAGATTGTTTTACAGGGAGCTGGGAGAGACAGATACACTTTCTGTCTATTAATTTCCCCATCCATGCAAGTAGTAACTTCCATCCTAGTAGAAATGCTAGACAATGCAACACTGCAAATTTCTCATCCAAACCATGTGTGAATGTTGTGTAAAGCTGACAAGCAGTTAAGTCAGAAAGTTGTTTGTTTCCTTTTCTGCTTGAACCTCTCACTATGCTTTGTGATGATAATTATATCAGCATCACCAATGCCAGTGCCACCTTCCTTTCCCCTCCTATGTATATGTCACTTTACAATGAACTGGTGTGACATGCCTCTAGTCCAAGGTCATGGCATTCTAATATGGCCACAGGAATGGGGATAATGTTGGCAAAAGTAAGCAGAGCAATAATATCTTATTATTTCAGTTATGTTTAGCATAATTGCAATACATGAAGGGACTATCAAGTTTATCAAAATGCCTCATGGAAAAGATGAATTTTAGGAAGGTACTTGGAAAACAGTTCAGGCATGGGGACAGCAAGGAGAAATAGGGAGATAAGTTTCAGAGAGCAGAAGAGCGAATGTGGTGAAGTTTAATAAGCAAAGATTGTGTGAAGACATGTAAGCCACTTCTATAGAATCCAGAAATGGACTGGAACACCAGTCCAATAACTTAAGTAGATGAATCACATGATCAAAGAGATTTTGTGGCTGTTATGCCTTCAAGTAACTTCTGACTTATGGCGACCCTAAGGCAAACCTATCATGGGGATTTCGTACTCAGAGGGATGTTGTCTTTCATTCTGTGGCTGAGAGAGTATGACTTGCCCAAGATTACCCAGTGGGTTTCCAAGGCTGAGTGGGGATTTGAACTTTGATCTCCTAGTATTTTTGTTAAACAGTCACACCACTCTGCCACCTTGGCTCTTTCAAAGAGATAAAAGAGGTGAATAATTTTGCAACAGAATGCTGGATGGAAGCTGTGACAGTAGAAGACCACCAAAAACCTACAATAACTGATCATTTAAAAGATAAGGAGGGCAAAGAATTTTCAGTAACTTCTGCCAAAAGTTGCACTAGAGGACCTAGAGATTCCTAGAAATATTCTAGGAATAGTGTTTTTTATTTGCATCCCCCCCCCCCAAATCGGGCTGCTTTCATAGGGGTACTATATCCTTAATCCCAGCAAATGCGGAGGGCCCACTGTAGATCAATCCTAGTTCAGTTCTTAACTGATAATCAGTCACCATTACCCATTGTAAATATATATCCAGTACATGTTATTCTGTGCATAACTCCAATGTGTATTGCTTTACTTATTCACTTGCTGCCACGTGCATGCTCCTTGTCTTAATAAAATGGTTTTACCTTTATTGGCCACCTTCATTTATTTTATTATTATTATTATTTTGGTATGAGGATGCAGGAAAGAAATATTCACAACAACAACAATTCTTTATTATGTTCCAAAGACCCAGCAAACATATTCATACCAATGTTCCATTATTTATACTCTATATGAACAGGCAGACACATATATACGATATTGTAGGCTACTACAAACTTACTGTCTAAGTTTTAAGATAAGCAAACATATTATAGACAAAAATACATTTAGCAAAATACATTTAAAACATTACAGGCTGCTGTAATATTATCTTAACCATATTATAGCCAAATCAGTGAACGCTTCCATAAGAGTTTAGTATTTGATACACTAGATGTATCTATTTTGCATAGTTCACAATGTGTGTCAACTGAGACATACAGAAAAGACTTTCCATCTTGCATCTACATGACCTGTATGTTCACAACTGTAGCCTCAACCTATGATTGCTCACTATTTTTCAGAAGATAAATTATTTGTCATTTTGCTGGATTCATATATTTGATAGATGCAATCAGTACTGACTCATTTTTCACCTGGAACAAAGTGTTACTCTTGAAAAGCACCCTGTATATCTTTTTGACTTGTGTTAAAGGTCCTATATCATGGGACATCAATATTTCATGTCCGTTATTAAAGACATTCTTTTTATGTCCTCCAGCTAGAACCAGTTTTCACCTTGGCAGTGGTAATATATGGTGTTGGGAAGGAATCTGTGATTGATCCTGATTTTTTTTCCCCACCACAGACTTCATTTTAGAAATACTGTATATTTATCTCATACTTCTTAGAGCATCTCAATTAACTGCTTAAAATGTAAGGCTGCATTCCTGCTGGAACTCTGAATTTTGCATTCAAACTTTATATGTGAAAAATTTTTAAATGTGAAAGTAATTTTTATCAAAATTTATTTCACTAAGAGAGCCAGCATGGTAAAGTGGTATGAGTGTTGTACTACTACCCTGGAGACCAGGGTTTGAATTGCTGCTCAGCCATGGAAACCCATTGCATGATCTTGGGCAAGTCACATTCTCTCAGCCTCAGGGAAGGGCAAAGGCAAACTCTTCTGCACAATTTTTACCAAAAAATGAAAACAAACAAACAAACAAACAAACAAAAACAAAACAAAACCATAACAACAAAAAAAAAAAAAAAACAGTGAAAGGTTCAACTTAGAGTCACCATAATTTGAAAAGACTTGGAGGCACATAACACACACACACAGACACACACATATACACAGAGGTTAATTAAACTATTTGTATTTTTTCCATGATGTCAAAGAATGTCAAGAACATCACAATGATAGAAACATAACTAGTAGCAAAAATTTGGGGACACGCCCCTAAAAACAATGCAAAGCAAACTCCATTGTGTATAATGAACAATGCAAAGCAAACTCCATTGCGTACCTAAAAAACAATGTCGATCCAATCAGAACAGCAAGTGAGTAAGGTGCAAAATGCAGAACTTCCTCCTATCCTCAGCCTAGCTTCCTTGCTAATTTTCAGAGGAGCTCCAATATAGGAAATATGCATGGCTGTGAGAAATCTGTCTAGAAAGGTGTGTTTGGGGGAAATTTGCAACAAGCAAAGCCTTAGTCACATCTCCTCTTCTGTTAAATTCTGCATTCCAAGCTCTATGACTTTATGAGTGGAGTAAATTTATACAGTTGGACCTGACTTTGGCCCGATTTAAATGGGACTTTGCGCCGCCCCCGTCATGTGCTAGGGGTTGGCCGAGGATGTAGCGTCCATACCGGCCTCACCCCAGCACGTGACGGGGGTGTCAAAATGGTGGCTCCCTATACACACGGGTGCTGTCATTTTGATGCGACGCGCGCGTAGCGTCCAAACACCCCAGCATCTTTGTGATGTCGCAAGTGCGCCATTGGCATCTTGTGCTGTCACAAAGGCGCCACAAGAAGAACCCCGCTTTTTGTGGGTTCTTTTTGTTCCGCAATGGAGCCGTGTGGTTTGTCTGCTGCGGCTCCCTCGCGGAGCAAACCAGGGTGGTGGGAGACCACCCTTTTTGGGCAGTCTGTATCCTGCCTATATTTCCTTTCTTTCTACAGAAATGGACCGTGTTTATTTCACCCTATACTGATTGCTTGCTGTAAAATATTTTGAGTTTTATAATGGTAAAAAGGTGAAAAGAAGACTCCATTCCATGAATAGTGATCTGAATTTCCTAAAAACTTGGTCATCCACTACCTATACAAAGGCCAAAGATAGCAAGGGATATCAAACAACATAAAATAGAATCCACCAATGGCTGGAGGCAAGAGCCCTAAAACCACATTACCGAAATACCAGGTGAAGTTCAAGCATGCTGTCTGAAATCTACCACTACTTTTGTTTGTTTAATTTCAAGTGAAAAGAACAAAGGTATCCTATGGTTTATCCTACCGTTGTAAGTATTACAAATGGGCAAGGAGCATCTAGCGAAGTAAAAAGGATGAGCTGGGCGATGCTGCTTTTGTCATCATGTTTACTTTATTCACAGAATTATATTCCAATGGCTTTTATCTAGTTCTCTCCAAGTGTTTATTAGGGTGCAATTTTTTTCCAGATTGGATTAGTCCAACAAAAGACAGCATAAGTGGTCACACTACTTGCTTGAAATGCATAACTACCATATATACTTGACTGTAAGTTGACCTCATGTATAAATCGAGGGCAGGATTTCGGGGCAAAATTATGGATTATTATATGACCTGTGGATAAGTGACGGTAAAATGTAGGGGCATGTAATAAAGATCTAAATGATGAAGCAAAGGAAAACAATGTCAAAGAACTTACAAAATTCCAGCAAGCATAAGTTTTGTGTTCACACTAAAGTCTGGATGGATGAGATGGTAGAGGGCAGTCAATGGTTCCAGAACAAATTATACCCTTGGCTTACACCAGAGGATGGTTCCTTTTTTAAAATAAGAGTTAAAGTACAGTACTTACATTGACCTGTGGATAAGTTGACTCAGTTTTTTTCTATCAATTTTTTTGACTAAAATTTCTAGACGTATACATGAGTATATACAGTATTCATATGCAAAGACACTAATAACTAGCTATTGGGAGATATTAAGATTTCTTTGTGGAACAGTATCTGGCAATGTACATCTACAAATGGTGTAGACTCTGCTTTTTAATCTTAAAGAACAAACCATGCACTTTTACTTAAAATTAAATTCAATGGAAATTATTCCTACTGCATACTGTATACAGTAATGCAGCCTTAGCTCATCAAACGCACTGTTTTTCAAAACATGTCAAAGCCAAACTAACAAGGATCCTGTAAAAGCAAAGCACTCTTACCACATATCAAGGCAAGTGGAATACTCTGTTGAGCCTAAGAGGACATCAGGAGGTCTGTACCACAAGGTAACCACTTCATTAGAATATGTATGACTGGGGACAGATTTGGCTCTTGCAAGTCCTATAGGGTAAATACAAACATAAACAAGGAATAAGCATTTATAGAAACAAAGACTACTTTAGATCATTAAATACCATGTTGCACACAAGTGTGCTTGAAATTTTGCTTCTGCTGCCTGTGTGTTAAATTATCTTTCAGCACATCATTAACAAAATGACAATTCATAAAATATCAAGAGGGAGGACTAATTATTTTAGTAAATATAATTTAATAATAATTTGTTTTATTTATATACCGCTATTCCAAAAATCATAGCAGTGAACAGCAAGTAAGCTAATTAGCACATAAGCTAATTTGCCCCCAACAGTCTGGGTACTCATTTTAGCGACCTCGGAAGGATGCAAGCCTGAGTCGAGCTTGGGCCCTTTTGCTGGTCTTGAACTTGCAACATTGTGGTTTCGAGTGAATGGCTGCAGTACAGGCATTTAACCACTGCGCCACCAGGGCTCCTTTTCCTCTTTATATTCAGGACTTCACCCTTCCTTTTTATCAGGCATTATGCCTTAACCAGATACTGCAAAATGTATAAGAGACGAGGGATTGTGTGTGCCAGCCCTATCTTCTATATCCTGTAGATGCTAGGCCCACCCTCTCTGCTCATGATCTTCTCGTGCTGAATAGGAAGGTCTACAGATGGGTTAGTTCCAGGTCAAAGCCTCCATGTTATCAGGAATCCTGTCCTGTATTGGGAATGGTGGAACATAAAGTTTAAGTGGTGCTCCCTCATCTACAGTTGTTTCACTGTCATATATAGCTGTAAAATACAGCACTCAGGCTGGGGGCTAGCTGACATCTTCCCAGCAGCACACCAGAAAAGGTTAAGCATGAAGTTTCCTTTCATTTTCTCCCATTCCTAGGTGCCTAAACAACACTGCAAGTATCCTGTATCAGGCTTGCTGGAGCAATGAATCTTATAAAACCAGCTCCAAATTCACCAGAACTGAGGGCTGCATATGCATGCTACTCATGAATTACAGCAAAATCAACAACAACAAAAAGTCAGAAGCACAGAAGCCTGTTATTGGAATCTGGATACAACTGCATATGTATTAAGCCCCATTTAAACCCCACTCATGAACCGAAAAAGGCTCCCAGATCAGCTTATTAAAAAAATCAATATTTTGTCCTAAATCCTGTTAGTAGTCCCAACTAGAGTAAGGACACAGCATCACATGGTGAGTCAACACATAGGTACATCAAACTGATTCAACATGCTTATTCTAGTTGGGAGTTTTAAGAGAAATGAGGCAGTTGTCCTCAGGCCAACAGTTTAAAGATCCAATTATAAAATAAATTATAAATTATATTATTACTGTACTATTAAAAATTTGGAAAAAACATGGTACTCAAGCTATAAATGAAAGATAGTCATCATTGCTGTCCCAGGTGCTGTAGGGTATATTTCAGAGGAAGAAACTGGCAATGCCACCTTCGAATATCCCTTGGCTAAAAAAACCCTATGGAATTCTTGGGGTCACCATAAGACAGGCAATTTGAAGGCACACAAAAACACATATCATTGTTGGCTTTTCCCATCTTTTGACGGATAACCTAGACATGGAGACATACTTCATGTTGTTTATGCATCCAAACATGCTTACTCATGCAAAATTTATCTAACTGCTTCCTCCTACTGGGAGAAAGCTGTAGGACAGGATTAATTAGCACAGCATGTGCCATCACATTGTTTGAGGATTCCTTGTTTGTTTCCATGGTTACACCGCAGGAAGCCGCACATTCTTTCTTTGGAAAGTCAGCCCTGCTTGTATTGGTGATCATCAGAACTTTTAATTTTAAGAGCAGCAACGAACATAAAGTCAAAAGGTAATGGAAAAAGATTGCCAGGTGAGCATATAATATTTGCTCTCAGTTGTGGCATGAAGACAGATTTATATGGATAGCTTCATGATAATCCTGTGAACTGTCTTTCAGATCTTGCTCTTTCTAAAAGATAAAAAGGTCACCCAAAAGGCACCCTGCTGCTACAACTCAATTCTTTACAGTAACAAGACAACAATGAGGCAGTTGTTAGAAGTCAAGGCACATCACCTAATCATCAAGCCTACCATAAACCCAACATAAAACCTCTACAAAATAGTAGGTGAAGGAGCTGTGCTATTTATGTTTTCCTTTGTGTACTTCCTTCATGCTGAAAATGCTACTGACAATGCATAATCAAGATCATTTAATGCCAATTAAATTCCCCTCAGTGTGCCATATCCAATCTTTTAAGCACATAAATAATGTGGTTAAAGCCACATTTTCCCTCCAAATGTTCAACACAAGGTTACATACCGAGTAGTGATTTCAATCTGTGCTAAGTATAGATTGCAACGTGTACTCACTATTCAGTAGTAATCCATTTGGAACACTTGCTATCTAGCTTTATATATTAGTTTTTCAATGTTCATGAAAGTGAACACTTTACAATCATCTAAAACAACTAGCTATTCAAGTCAGGGCATTCCTTTTTGATCTTACAATCACACAGACACTGTTTCATAGGTTTAAAAACTATGATTACATGTACATTTTTAACTGTTTCACCCTGTATGCATACTCTCAAATTAGAAACCATTCACAAATAGATTTTCAAATAATAAAATTACCATGATCTTGGTAAACTTTGTTATATTGTGAATTCAGAAAGGGTAAATACGATACATTTATGTTTCAAGAGGGTGACTGTCTTGATTCCTGCTTGTGACTTGGAAGAGCATTCCTGTATTGGTACAAGTTAGTAGAAGGCTGTTTAGGATGTTCAGAATACCCATATTTCCTGCTGGATTTGAATCACCAAACGACAATCTGTAGCAATACGCCAAAGATTGCAGTGACTACATATGAAAAACTAGGGCTGGATAATTGCTTGTTTTAACTAGATAATATAAATCAAATCAGCAGGATTTAAATAAATGTTAATCATAGAATCACTGAGTTGGAAGGGCTCCTATGGGCCATCAGATTCAACCCCCTGATCAATGCAAGACTCTCCTTCTAAAGCATCCTCAGCAGGTAGTTGTCCAGCCTCTGTCCAGCAAATGTTGGCTTGCCATTTAGCAACTGACTCTACAGATTTACACTAGCTGGGATGAACAATTAAATATAGGCCTAGGTATACAGCTATTTTATCAAGGCAGCTACAGTTTCTGGTACAGAACAACCAGAATCTTAAGCTAGTTTCAAACCATGGTTTCTGATCTTGTTTGTGTTTGAATGTGGCAATTTCTGTTTCTTAACTTGGATGAAACATGAACCTGTGATTATGGATCTACTTTCTCATTTGGCTGCTCACACTGTGAAGAAAGTCACAAAGGAGCTGGATGCCTGTCTGGCAGTTGATATATGAGCATTCAGACTGGAGCACTATGACAATCACCTGCTCATCAGAAAATGCATTGTTTTCAAGTCATTAGCATCTGATAATAGTTTTAATAATTTCATTCCCTCTGAAGACCCTCAGATCCAGAAAACTGCTGATGGAGGGCTATGAGGGGGGGGAGGTAATGATTTAAGTGTTGGACTAGATGAAGCCACACTCTCTTGGCTTCAGAGGAAGGCAAAGGCAAACCCACTCTGAACAAAACTTGCCAAGAAAACCCATTATAGGGTTGCCACAAGTCAGAAATGGTAACAACAACTTTATTCTCTAAAGCCAGCAATGGTTTATGCTATAAACTAATCTACTAAATGATTCTTCGACCTGATCATCAAACCTAGCAAAGATCAGTTTCATCTCAGTTTGCCTTTGCTTCTCTGAATGCTAATGGCAGGGAGGAAAGGCGCAGATTACCAATCAGAAATACTCTGGGACCAGCTGTAGTGTACCTTCAAGTCATCTATGACTTATAGTGACCCTAAAGCGACCCTAGCACTAAGTTTTCTTGGCAAGATTTGTTCAGAGGGGGTCTGCCATTGTTTTCCTCTGAAGCTGAGTGTGTGTGACTTGCCCAAGGTGACCTGGTGAGTTTCCATGGATGACATGAAGCATATAATAATATGAAGAAGAAGAAGAAGAAGAAGAAGAAGAAGAAGAAGAAGAGAAGAAGAAAAAGTGCTGCCTACTTTTGTTGGCCATGGCAGTTGCAGTGCAAAAATTAACTTTTCCAAGATCTGGGTAAGGCTAATAAGTTGCAGTTCAAAACAGGGGGGAAAATGGAACAAGCCATTGACAAATTGCTCAGTTAACCATAAATGCAATATCTGTTCTTGCCTTAGTAAAACTGCAGTGTCTCTATATCCATGTGATTTACATAATCTGGGTTATCTTATGAATTCTGGTTAGTGTGTCAGCTGCACTCCCTTTTAAAAGATAATGTTATTATCAGTAGTCATGTCTTGTGCTGTGCTCTATATGGGACTTAACTAAAAGCACTGACCTGGATGAAATCAGTGCTTTTTCTACTTAATGAAAACACAGAACTTTTTTTGCAAACACCTAGTCCAGTCCAAATATGTTCTGCTAGCTTTTTGCTCTAGATGCAGTATTTTAAAATAGTATATGGGCAAAAAGAAGTCTGCCATTAAATCAATAATATCTGTCCTTTTAAAAAACAGGGCATAGTGCTTAATATTAAAAAGCAGATCTACTTCAGCGGTACCTTTTCCTTTAATGAAAGTTATTTGTTGTCATGTAAATATTATCTATGAAGATGACTTCAACTAATTACACAAATGTGTGAATGTGATGCAGTAAAGTATTCCAACATAGCAAATTTATTCTTCTTAGGGGTTCAGGGTTAACTGCAAAGGAATTAACAAAACTCTGAACTGGAAATAGATGGGTACACATGACAAATTCAACAGAAATAAATGTAGGTGAAAAATAAGAAAGACATTCTGGGATAGAACTGACAACTATGTTAAACATTCAATCCCATATTTACTTATTTCTGAGTATACCTGCATACATGTGCACACTTGCATTGTAAAGAACTTTATTCAGGTACAAACTGCCAGAAGCAAGCAAGACTAGTACATGCAATTGCCCCTTACAAAGTAAAATAAACTGTAGTAGTAACAACACCTAGACACTGTTCATCTATGCCCAACAACAGGATATAAACCAATATACAGAACATACTTCCATCCTTTTTTTTCCATCAGAACTGTAGCAAAATGATAGGCTCTCATTCCTGTGTCATGTTTCTAATGGAGAGAGAGCAACTGGAAATTGTCTGGCCCAAAGAAAAAATGCTAACCAGCAAGCAATCTATTCATTTAATGAAATAATTCGGGGTGGGGGAAAGGGGAAGACTTGGCTCACTTCTCTCAGAAATACACATATATGATAAAATGATAAAACAAAAATTATTTCATGACTGGAGAGGCTGGTCATCTTTCGGCAAAAGCCAAAAGAAAAGGTACACTGAAACAGAGAAGATTGGTTTAAATCGATCACAGAATGCAAAGGGATAAAGATATTAGAATTTTAAAAAAGAGAAGGTTAGATATGGATAAATTAATCTCATTGGAGAAGAGTGTGTGATCAAATAATGAATGGGATGTTTAAGTTGTGTATTATAAAACTGTACAGTATAATCTACAAAATGGAAGACAAAGTAATTTACAAAAAAAGAAGAACCTGGGACAGGATAGCAAAGGCTTTCATGCTATCCTGCCTATCTGCTTAGGCCACCAAAACTTTGGATGACCAAAGTTTGGGAAACACCAGTCCAGTCGAATTATGAAATACAGTTACATCATGTAGTGAGATTGCTACATTCTGGAGCTGGTAGTTGGCTAGTGATATATGAGTTTTTAATTCCAGGTTTGTATTTACTGTATCACATGAGATTCTCAAGAGATAGTCATGATCTCTTACAAGAATGTCCACTCGGGTACAATCAAAAATCTAAAGTATATTGTTTGATTCAAATACTAACTGTAAGTAGCATTCTAAACTGAATTCTTCACTAATGTATCTATATACACACTTTTGATCTAGCAGTTAGACAACATTCATTTCATCCTTTAGGGCTAAACATCTTTTTAGGGTAGTACAGTGGTGCCTCGGGTTACGAAATTAATTCGTAACGCGGCCGCTTTCGTAACCCGAAAAGCCTTCGTAAGCCGAATTGTCATAGGCGCTAATGGGGAAAAGCCGCGATTCCGTGCGAAAAAGCTGAAAAAAGCACCAAAAGTTTTTTCGTAACCCGAAAAAACATTTGTAACCCGAAACAATAATTCCCTATGGGATTTTTTCGTATCCCGAAAATTTCGTAACCTGGGTATTTCGTATCCCGAGGTACCACTGTATAATTATGTCTGTAAATGCAAATAGGACCATGCCCATCACCTTTAAAATGTTTCGTATTTAATTGCATCTCAGATATCAGTTTTCTTTACCAAATGAATAGTTTTTGAAAAACTCTTAACATGTAATGAATAATATAAATTCATGTTTAATATTATATATTTGCAATATGTAAACATTTATAAAACTCAAATTTTGTTGAAACGTTTAATTTGCAGCCCTGTTGGACTGGAATTTTCAATGTACTTCTAGAAAAGCAGATTCCCTTCCCCCCCTCCATAAGACCATGTTATATATGAACCAATACATTGCAAAATTTATTGAGGCAGAAGCCATGCAAGAAAACACGTTGGAAAACCTTTCCCCCCTCAAACTCATCAACTCCTTTGATGCTTGCTTCACTTTCCAGTTTTCTCCTACTAAATACAGCTCATAAATACATTCTGGCACTGAAACAAAAATGAGAAAAACCTTATCATCTCTATTTCATAAAAGAACGCTAAAAAGTTTCCAATTCCCTGTTCATTCCAATGAGAACCACAGTAACAGCCATATCCCAATGCACTAGAGACTTTCAGTCTACATACAATCGAGTTTAGAAACTGTAAAGCAAAATCTAAAAAAGTTAGTTCTGCAGCTCAAGTTTCATTGCATAGTTTGTAACATAATCCAAAAAGACTTCATTCTTTTTTATAGCTAGCATATTGCATTTGCTAAAAGAGAAATATCAAGTACACATTCAGATCAGTTTTATTTACTTATTGTAAATAAAATTTACTTCTCTTTAACATAGTGAGAACATCTAACAGGGATGAAAAAGATGAAGCCCTCCAGATGGTTTTATATTCCTGCTCCCATCATGCCTAAGTACCAGGGTCCATGGCCAGGAATGCTTGAAGCTCTAATTCATGAATACAGTATCTAAAGGGCCAAAGCTTTCCCAACCTGTTTTAAAACTGATGTCTAGTAGTAGTAGTAGTAATAGGGAAAAAATAACTATTTAGATCTACTTCATACAAAGGTACAAAGTATTGTAGTTTTATTTACCAAATATTTTAAATTTAAAATTTAATTTTTTAAAATTTTATTAATAACCTGGCCTGTAGCCTGTTTCCCTTCAATAGGTGCCAAATGAGCTGCAGTACATTTCACAGCAATAAAATAACTTTTGGTCTGTATCTTGTAGTGTCCAGAATTATGAGAGAAGGGGATTGTTAGCCACAATTAAAAATCCATCAGCTTCAAAACAGTGGGGCGACAAGAATATTTCCCCATAGCATGTTTATCTAACTACAATGATTTCCCAAAAGTCTAGCTCTGTGTATTTGATTTCTTAGCCCCGAGGAGATAAAATATACTAAAGATAAAGCATGTCTTGATACTAAATTAAAAATGTGATTGCACTATGTATTGTTGACTTTTGGAAACCAAATCTGAAGGTCTTCTCCTCTGAGGATGAAAAGTCTTTCTTGTATTTATTATAGCTGAAAGATAAGCCTATCCTAGGAGAAGAGCAGATTGTTTATTGGCATTACTAAGTGCACCCAAATGAACTACCTACATTTATCATGTTTAAAAATTCTATAAGCTTTTGTATTCTATATGATAATCATGGTTTCAAAAAATCCCCTTGCTTTTCTTCTTTTTATTAAACACACTTATAAAGGTGAAAACTCCTGCTACTGACAGCAAGAATATACTACTGCTGGAAAATACAAGCCACCAACAAAAAAATGACCAAACAATATCATAGATATGCTTAAATTATTACTATTATTATTATTATTATTATTATTGCATTCCAAGGGAATACAAAATTTTGTTTAGACCATAAGCCTATAATCATGCAGAAAATAATAGGTTTAGCATATTATTCCCTTCAAATTAAATCATTTGCTCACAGCTAGGGTGTCTCCTGAGCTGAACTCCATCTTTTTCAGATATTCACATATATAGATAATATACGTGAAAGGTATTTTTGTCTTTGGAAATGAAACAATTTCTATGTGTTTCATTTTATCTACCATTAAGGTGACCACAGTCAACATACAAGTATGAGGAAAACTGCGGACACGATCTTTTGACATTTTGCACAGCATTATTTTAAAAATCTTGTAATTAACAGCTTTCCTACCAAAATCTGCCAGCTTCAACTCCCCAGTGTCACTGATCAGAAGGTTTTGGGGTTTCAGGTCCCTGTGCAAAATGAAACGCTGGTGGATGTACGAAAGTCCTCGCAGCAATTGAAATAAAAATAACTGAAAAAGAGGGGAAAAACATTATCTTTATTAACAGTTGTACACAGAGCATTGGCTTCCTACACAAAAAGCAAGGTGTTTGCATATAGGTGAAACAGTTCCTTAAAGTTTTGTCCATAGTTACAATTTAAAACACCAGCATTTTTAAACAACATGGAATATGTAAGAATAAAGAATTGTGTTCAACTGCATTCACCTGCTTCCAACAATCTACAACGGTAACTGTATTCAAAAGATTCAATTATTAGGAAGCCAAACTTATATTCTCTTTATCCATATAGATTTAGAGATTACGAGGTAGCCTAGACAGATGTGTCTCTTGGCTAATTTTAGGAAATTATAGGAGGAAGACGAAGGACTGAGACCAAGGCGAGGGGGGGGGTTGAAAGGGGGCATAAATAATATACAGACACCCAAAAACTTTCTACTTTCAAATATTTTATACAAGATTTTATTACAAAGAAACTAAAAATGTGTCTAGAAGCAGATGCTTTTATTCTTCAATGCTTTTTGGGATAGATAGCCATAGGTATTGAATTTGCTCATAGTGTGCTAGCATGTCCAAAACCCAGTGTGAACTTTGTATTTTATTAAATTTCTACTCATAAGAAAGACATTTGTCAAAAAGTGTATGAAATATCAAAATAATCTTGCATGTTGGCAAAATGGCTTACTGCTTGTTTCTCAGGGTTACATCAGCATGCCAGATAGTAAGTTAGGTCCAAAACACACTGTAGAAATAATCCAGTTTGAGACCGCTTTAACTGCCCTGGCTCTGTGCTAGGGAATTCTGGAAACTAGTTTTGTGAGACATTTAGCCTTCTCAGTCAGAGAGCTCTGGTGCCACAATAAACTACAGTTTTCAAGATTCTCTAGCACTGAGCCAGGGCAGTTAAAGTGGTTTCAAACTGAATTATTTCTGCAGTGTGTTTTGGATCTTTGTAATGTATCTTTTGTTTAAAAAAAGCTTTAAGACAGTTATTAAATGGTAGGAAAGCAGCTTAAAGGTATAATGTAACTTAGATATTGGGAACATAACAAAGAGGTTGCACTTCACCCAGGAGCTCAGCTTACTTGTGAACAGTGAGACTCTTTTCTTTATGTAAGAGCATTAGATCATTAAAAAATTTTCAGAATCAATACACTGGCATGAACTAGCTTGTAATTAGTTATCTATCTACATTACAAAACTGTGAAATATGATAACTGAAGAGACTAAAACGTGATATGACAGTGTAGAAATGTTATATTACTGATCGTATGAACTGATCAGATTTAATTAAATTTCTTTTTGCCCCTGTGCACACACAATTCATTAAAAAAAGCTTCTTCCAAAGCTAACAATGTACTAAGGAAATACAAAGGCATAAGTTAAAAAACCCAATAAATTAGTTTGGGGAAATAAATCTCCTTTAGATAACATCTTTGCTATACATGCTACTTTAAAGAGCTTGTGTGGTGTTGTGTGGTTAAGGACTGGAACATAGCAAATTGAAACTCACTGGTTGATCCTGGGCCTGTCATACTCTCTCCTAACCTGTCTTATTTCACAGGGTTATTGTACAAATAGTTGAGAGCAGAAAAGGTGAGATAAAATAAATAAATAAATTAAGGTGGTAAAAAGTGGGATAAATAAACTGTGTACTATTGCAGGCTGATGTGACTAATGAAGTCTGTGATCATGAATACTCTATTACTTACTCCCAAGATTACCTAGCAGTTGGTTGACTGACATATCCCCACATTAGTTTGGTTGTCAACAATAACTGCTTTCTGGTACCAACTTTAAGCAAGACAACTAACAGCTCTCAAAGGTCCGACTCATTTTTGCATCCGGTGTTGTGCACACATCTCTTCTTATACACGTAGTCTTCACAAGCCCAGAAACACCACATAAGGGTGTACTGAAAAGTTCTCAGCCTGACCTACTTCCCAAATCTGAGCATAATTTTGTCTCTGTAGCTTCAGAAGGGGTTCTTTTGTATTCTGAGCTGCCAATTGTAGGACTGTAGCTCTAATTTAAGATTTTTTTTTTCAGATCATTGATAGAACCATGTCAATACAAAGTGTTTACAAGTGCTGATGTCCAGGCCATCATGAAGTTTCTATTCCAGCAGAAAAAATCTCCAAAGGAAATCCATGAGTATATGATGTAAACACTGAATGACAAGCTCCCATTATACTCAGTTGTGGGCCTCAAAGAAATGGCCTAAAGGATTGACATCAGGCCATGTTGGGGCTGTGGCGTTCAGATGACACCTGCCCTGAATGCTGCTAGAAGCCACTGAAGTGCAGCTCTTTGCCAAAGAACCAGCCCAAAAAGGAGCGGTAAAATACTGCTCCTTTTTGGCACTAGGTTCAGGACCATGACGGCAGCCCGGATCAAGGCCAGGCGTATGCAGCTGCCACAGTCCTGGGGTAAACGGCGATGGCGCAATCCTATCATGGACCTTTTGCGCCATCTGCTTTGCCCTATGAAGAAGTGGTGTGCCAACTTTCAGCATGGAGATTTTGAGACTGAAGATGCAGCAAGGTCTGGGAGACCTTCAACAGTGTCAACTTCTGAAACTGTTGAGCATGTTCACTTTGTCCAGGACAACGGACCTGCTCACAAGGCTGGTAAGACAATGGATATTTTGAAGAATTTAGTGGTTGAGTGCACAGACCATCCACCCTACTCACCAGATCTTGTTCCATCTGACTATTTACTGTTGCCAAATTGTAAAAAGAGTTTGAAAGGAAGGAAATTTTCAAATCATCCCAGAGGTGATAGCAGCAGCAGAGCAGTATTTCACTTATCAGACATCAGAATTTTTCAGGGAAATGGGTTAGATACCTGAGAAATAATGTGTCCAGTGTGCTGAATGTGCAGAATAGCATGTAAGTTACATGGCTCCAAGACATTCCCATCTTGATTGGGCAGAGAACTTTTAAGCACTTCCTCACAGATACAAAAGTATTCTATAGCCAATTCCTCAAAACATAAGGCTCCTAAAAACATTGCCAGTTCCTTCATTCACAAATAATGTTATCCTTCTACCAAATAACTCCCAAGCAGTATTTCCGATCAAGACAAATTATTATTTTATTTATTTTGACTCACCAACAGAAGAACCCTGGGGCAGAAGAGCTTACAGATGCAGGACAGCATAAACTATGATATGGAGCATTTCCCCCACTTTCCTCCTATTGCCTCTCCCAACCATCCTGTCTAAAGGAAGAGGCAGTGTTAGCCTCCTTGGAATCCATTACATTTAAAGAATGTAATCATGTTGCTGGCTATTTCATTTTTTTCTGTAATAGAGAAAACTGGAAAATGTTCCTGTTGCAATGATTAATACATCTGTCTTGTCTTTGTTCAGTATCAGCCCTTGGACAACTTAATCTTCAACATATGAAACTACTCCACTTCCCTCACTCTAAAACTCTACTTCATGCAAACTGTGTATTTTGAGGGCTGCTCCAAAGGGAACCAATGATGATTTCCTACTCTGGTAGTACTTCCACATAGCAAAAAACATGTACACATCCTCATATGTTTCATTACTGTATACAGTGGTACCCCGGGATACGAATTACCCAGCTTACGAATTTTTCGGGATACGAAAAAATCCCATAGGGATTTATTGTTTCGGCTTACGAAGGTTTTTTCGGGTTACGAAAAAACCCCGGCGCTGTTTTAAATGGAAAGGCCGCCACCGGAGGGCAGCAGAGAGCTATTTTTTCCATTAGCGCCTATGGCAATTCAGGTTACGAAGGTTTTTCGGGTTACGAAATTAGCCGCGGAACGAATTAATTTCGTAACCCGAGGTACCACTGTATTTAGCTTGTACTGCAGATAGCTGAATAGTGAGAGCTATGGCTTGTTGTAGTTTTATGCAGCAAATGGCCACATTTGGCAATCCTCCACATCTAGCTACAACTCCCCCCCTTCTACATTAATTATCCCCATACAGGAGATTAATCAACATTTGAAATAACTTGAAAGATGGCAAGGAAAACATAGACAAATGTTCTTTTGCAAAAAAAAAAAGTTAAACATAACTGTTTCCCTACTGGCAGGTTACAATTTCTATTGTCTTATTAGCGAAACTTAATCTCTAACCGTAAACCAGTTTGGAAAACAATGGAGATAAGTGGGCTCTATGGGACCAAATTTAGTTACTCTTGAAGTGGTATACAATATTTATCATTATCTGAAAAAGACAAGCAACAAGCTCAGTGCAAAAGAATAACACAAAAACAAAAACTTTTTTTTCACTTTTAGAAAATTTTTAAAAAATATAGCCTCAAGGTTTAGGGCAGTGGTGGCGAACCTATGGCACGAATACCAGAAGTGGCACTCAGAGCCCTCTCTGTGTGCACACACGTCATCACCTCAGCATAGAGTTCGCCAGAGTTTGTTACTAGAAAGTCAGAGGGACATGGCACTTTGTGATAAATAAGTGGGTTTTAGGTTGCAGTTTGGGCACTCAGTCTCTAAAACGTTTGCTATCACTGGTTTAGGGTATGGGCATCATACTACGTATATGATTTTAAAGCTAAATGGTAACTGGAGCTTCTGAAAGCACTGAATCAATGGCTTCATGTGTCAAAAATGGCAGGAAAAGAAATGTGTACAGATAATATTATTTGTTTTGTAGCAATTAGAAGTATAATCTTGCAATCAAGCTATTTAGCTCTTTCAAAGACTCAAATATTTTTCTTTAAAACTGGTACTATGTATTTTTTAAAAGTGCATTTGATGGCCACACAAAAAGCATGCCTTTGCAATTTTGCCTTGACAGTGCCAATTTAGCTGACATGCTGCTTTCCAATAATAAGACCTGGGGGAAACTGCCATATGAAGGTCAAACCAATTTAGAGGTTTATGGAGTATGATATCAATGTGTTAGCAATGATTAAAATGTAAGGGCAAACACATTAAAACCAACAATTTATTCGATAAAGACATATTGGTGCACTCAACAAGAACTAGATCGTTTCCACTCTCCATTCATATTCCATATTACAAATATCTCCTGCTTGTGACGTTTAAGAATATTCAGCCTTTGGATTCCATCATTTGCTCACTTAAAAAATAGTATGGAAAACAGTAGACTGGTATGGATAGCACTATTAGCACTGCCATTAAAATTCTTGGCTTTTAAAGTTTTTCTTTAAAACTTGGGGAAGTGCATTCTGCATGACAGAAGGACATTTCCACAACCACAGCCATCAACTTCATTTATCTATGGGGCCCAGGGAACATGTGTGTGAGTGCACCTAGATAGAACTTTCCTTCATAACAGCCAATGTGTTTACCCTGGAGAGAGAGACTTCTAAACATGGTATTTCAATGATTGCTCTGTAATCAGTCCAAGACTGTGACTCCACTTGTAGTGAGTTATGAAGGTCTAGACAAATGTCCTCAAATGGCACACACACCAGGAAGACAGAAGAAGCATCCATGGCCCATGTGTAATAGGCTTGAATTTGAGCTGGAGGTCCTTTCCAGCCAGTTCGTACACCAGATGGATGACCACTGCAACGAGAAGGGTAGTACTTTTTTCTATTTAGAATAGCATGAAAAAACTCTTTGTGAGCCTGCAGTCCTATCAACGTATATGACCAGAGCCCTACACACATTGAGAAATTGCCAGCATCTCTGAGAGTCCAAATCCAGATTCAGCAGGAAAACAGCAGTCCTGGTTGAGGTGGACGGTTGACACCACCTTCAGAAAGAAAGTGACGCCAGGTCTGAGGACAGCCCAGTCTGGATGGAAACAGAGATACAGGTATAGATGATCCAACTGGAAAGTACAGAGCTCGTCAGCCCATTTGGCTATCATGATAGCGATCAGGGAGGCAGTCTTTCAGGATAGGAAGCAGAGGTCACAAGTAGCAACAAGAGCAAAGGGCTTCCCGTAGAGATGAATCTACCTTGGTGTTGACCAGGAGGCAGAGATTCTTGCAGCCCTTCAGAAACTCTTTATTAGTAGATTAAGGAAGCAGGATGGCTTCCCGAGAAGCTGGCAGTTTGTGGAAACTGTGGCTAGGTAGCACCAGATCAAAGAATAGGATAGTATCTTGGTCAACAGCAACAGTAGAAAGTGCAGAACCTGTCCAATACTGACCTCCAAAGGAGGAATTGGTGGGAGGAATCCTGGAGCTTTTTCCATTGGTAGAAATATGAGTGCCTGGTGTAAGGATGGTTGGTGGTAGTGGTGACATCTCTTACACCAGCAAGCAGCAAAGCTTGTGGGGCTGAAGTCAGGGTGTCCGAACTAGTCTTGTTACAGTGTGAGGTCTAGTCAGAGAGGAAGCTGAACACAGAGCACGACAGAGAGAGAGAGAGGGAGGAAGGGAGGGAGGGAGGAACGGGGTGAACCACAACTGCTGGGAATACCAGGTTGTGATCAGGTTGCAGTCGACTTTGTCCTGACACAGTTTGGTGATCACCCTCATCAGAAACAGGAACGGTGAAAAGACATACACTGCAGGGCTTCACCAGTGGTACAGGAAGCCATCTCCATTCAATCTCCACTGACGAGTCTAGGAGCAGTACTGCCTGCATTGAGCATTGTCCTCTGACGAGAAGGGATCCAGCTCTCGTTCATCCTATTGATGAAAGATTGGTTCCAGTTTTGGGATGCAGCTGCCACACATGAGTTGAATTAGATGTCTTGTTGAGGGTATCTGCTGTGACACTGCCTTCTCCAGAAAGGTGAACAGCCATCACTACCACACCTCTCTCAATGAATCAGTCCCAAAATCACAGGAAACAGGCGATAGAGTGGCAGACCAAGTCCCTTCCTGCATGTTCAAGATATACATGACTGTGGTGTTGTCAGACAGTATTTGTACAACTTTGTCCTGTAGCAGCATCTTGAAAGAGTGTAATGCTTTCTCTACTGCCAACAGTTTCAGGAGGTTGATATGCAGAGCTTTCTCCTCTCTCAACCATAGTCCTTGTATGAACAGTTAGTTAAGGTGGGCCCCCATCCTGACACTGATGCATCCTTCATGACCAGAGACTGGGATTGTCCAGCTCTCATACTGCAAAAGAGTGCAGAGCACTGTGGTGTCTGATTGCAAACAGTTGTAAATCTAAGCAGAGTTCATGTAGGAGTAGCAAGTTATCTGAGTCAAGCAACAGTCCAGGTTCATATTTCACAGTAGGCACACACAGAGAGAAACCATTTTTGTTTCCAACAAACCAAATGGGGAATGGCCCCTTGCCATGAACGGGGAATTCACCCAACCTGCAGACCATATTTAAAGAGGACATTTCTCAGATCCAATGCACAGCTGATCACTTCACCTGTGCAGGAGGGCCTAGGTTTTTGCCCAATGCTAAAGCCTTCATATTTCCTGAAGACTTGGAGCTATCTCTCCCACCTCTTCCTCCCCTGGAGAACTTAAGTGGCTGTCAGATTGAGCTGGAGAAGGGCACAGCTGCAGTAGATCTGTTTTGTCTTCTGAAGCTGAACTCTTAATGGGGGAGACACAACAGGGGTTGTGGAGCCAGTGGAGACATCACTGTACTGATGTCAGGATAGTCAATCACTACACTGGAGTCTTGAAGAGGTTGGACTTGGCAATGAGTCATGACTATAGAGACCTCATCCTGAATAAATAATGGTCAAGATAGTTCGAAGTAAAAAACTCAAAGCCAGAGATTTCTTAAGCCAGGATTATGCACAGAAGAAGAAGCTGCAACAGGCCGAGTCATAACCAGGATGAGAAAGACAAACCAAGCTGAGGATTTAGAGACAACCCCCCCCAATAAACATGCCAAATCAATCTGTTAAAAACTGAGGAAAATACTACACCAAGGGCTCTTGATACTCTTCATGTGGCAGATTAAAAAGAACTGAAGTAAAGGAGCTGGAACAGCAAGGGAATAGCTGAGGGTAGGTGGAGCTACTGCCAAAAATCTGCCTAGCTAGACTAGAAGGTTCCAAATATGCTTTGTGCAGGCACAGGAATTCCCAGTTGAGTGAATCTCATAGACCACAAAGGAAGAGAGAAGGAAATCATCCCTGGATTCATTTTGGAGAAAGGCTTGGTTTCTAGAAGGTTCAAATTGTTTTTGTTTGCTCATGCAAGCCTCACCTGACCTGGTTGTTTCGACTCTGTTCTCAACTGGTTTAGATCTTACTTGTCTGGAAGATCTTTTGCAGTAGTTGCAGGGGGTCAGACTTCTTCTCCTGTTCCCTTATCTGTTGGAGTTCCCCAGGGCTCTGTTCTGGGTCCCCTTCTGTTTTCTCTCTACACAATGTCCTTAGGAAAACTCATCAGCTCTTTTGGTTTTTCCTACCATCTGTATGCTGATGACACCCAGCTGTATCTTTCTGCCCCTGACCTTTCTCCAAGGCTTGAACAGCAAGTCTCGTCTTGCCTTACAGCTGTCTTGCAGTGGATGCGCCATCGGCGTTTGAAGCTTAACATGTCCAAGATGGAGCTTCTTGTCTTTCCTCCTAAGCCCACCCTTCAACACTCCTTTTCTGTCTCTGTGGACAACATTTCTATTCAACCAGTCCAGCAAGCCCGCAGTCTTGGTTTTATCTTTGACTCTTCTCTGTCGTGTATCCCTCAGATCCAGACCACAGCCAAGGCTTGTAGATTCTTTTTGTACAATATTGCCAAAATCCGACCATATCTCTCCGCCTCTACTGCCAAGATCCTGGTCCATGCCCTACTGATCTCACGACTGGATTACTGTAACGTCCTCCTGGCTGGGCTTCCTCTTTCTCACCTCCATCCTTTAATCTCTGTCCAGCATTCAGCTGCATGCATTATCACTTCCACCCACCACTCTGACCACATCTCTCCTGTGTTGGCATCCCTTCACTGGCCCCCTCTCCCTTTCCGCATTCATTATAAGCTCCTGCTGTCGACATTCAAAGCCCTCCATGGACTGGCCCTTCCTTACTTATCAGACCTTCTTTCTCCTCACCTTCCCACCAGGGCCCTCCGTTCTGGTAGTCAAGGTCTACTGTCTCAGCCCAGGATTTCCTCTGCCCCATCCTGGATTCGCCCCTTTTCACTTGCTGCCCCTCACTCCTGGAACCTTCTTCCCCCACAAGCAAGAGCCATCACTTCTTTAACTAGCTTCAAAACGGAGTTGAAAACCATCCTGTTCAGAGAAGCCTTCCCAGGCATTGCATAATTGTCGCTTACTATCTGATGTTCTTTTGTTGCCTGTTTATCGAACCATTTCCTGTATTGCTATGTATTGTATATGTATTATCCTACTTGAGAGTATGTATTTTCCCTGGATGAAGATTAACCTTCCATTTTGAAGCCAAGCCCTCCATCCAGTCCATCTGCCTTTGTCCAGGCTTCGGAGGTAGAGAGCAACTGCTGGACCTCTTACCCTTTCCCGCCACCACTCCCTTCTCCTTCTGTGTCATGTCTTTTGAGATTGTAAGCCTGAGGGCAGGGAACCATCTAACTAAAAAGATTGCATGTACAGCGCTGTGTAAATTTACAGCGCTTCATAAATAAAGGTTAATAATAATAATTTCACATGTCCATACTGTATTTTAATTCTGAACAAAAAGTCTGCTGAAATGTCTTCAAGCTACGGTACTTTTCTTTTCTGTGATGTGGGAACCTACCCCTATTTTTTCCTCATTATTTTTGCCTCTGATACTGTTAAAGAAGTAATGTCTAGGAACACATCTATTTCATTAACTGAGATATGTCTGCATATTTAACCAAGATCAGTACCACAGAGAAGGATTATTCACAAAGCAAGTAATGGTTATTAACAAGATAGAATATTTTTATTTAATGTTCATGTTCTTGCATAGTTTAATTCATTAATGTTTAAAATAAAGACAAAAAATAAGCAGGGTAAAATCCTGATGACATATTAAGTGCCTGATCATAAGAAAAGCTTATTTAAAAATTGATTCTCAATGCCATCTGAAAGAGACAGTCTTAATTTAGCATAACATTATCCTACCCTTCCCTGCACCTGCTTGTCCTCTGAAGAGTAATGGAAAACATTATCAACTACATTAAATAGCAAATAATCCTGTTTAGCATATCCACTGTAATTAATGGAAAACTCTAGCCAAACACTGACAGTGATTTCTGTGACAATTGTAGACATTTCCAGCTCCACTTAGAATAACATCCAGCACACAGCTCTGTGTATATAGACAGAATTGCAAAGCAATCATCACTACATTTTCAGATATTTATCTAACATTTTCAGAATGAATTTTAGATTTCTGCCTAGGCTGTTCACTGACATACATGGGGGGATGTGTGGATTAGTTTTCCCAATAAAACACTTCTAGCCACATACATTTAAAATGCTGACTGTTTAAAGCCTGTCTAGAACACTTATTGTTATGGCATTATTGCAGCTCCATCAGACCTTGCCTGAAAAGAAGAAGAGCCCTCCTTCTATCCACCATCTTGAAGGAGAGAAAGGCAAGTCAGCTCCATCAAGCCTCCAAGGGAGAGCAGATCTACTGGACTTTTCCCCTTCCCTACTGCCATTCCCTTCTCCTTTTGTCTTGTCTTTTTTAGATTGTAAGCCTGAGGGCAGGGAAATGTCTAATTAACAAATTGTAAGCCGCTTTGATAGCCTTGGCTGAAGAGCGGGGTATAAATAAATTATTATTATTATTATTATTATTATTATTATTATTATTATTAACCAAACATTTACAGGGGGAAAAACTGTTTGTGTCAATGTATACTATTATCATTTAAAGATAATACAACACATCTATTCTATTGGTTAAATGTGTCATGGAAAATTTTAATCAGCTACAGATGCCATACCATCCTAAAGCCAGCTGACTGCATCTGATTTCAAAAGCTAAGTAGGGTCCGTTCTGGTTAGAAGATCACCAGCAATCTGAGACCTTACAGTAGGCTAGGGAAAAAAACATGTCTGAAACACAGAACAACTTCTGTCAATGGGTTAAATGGACCAATGGTCTGACTCAGCGTACTACCCTGTTTCCCCGAAAATAAGACATACACATAAAATAAGTCGTAGCAGGATTTCTAAGCATTTGCTCAATATAAGCCATACCCGAAAATAAGATATAGTAATAGGCCTGGCACGGAACGGAAGGGGGCGGGTAGATTAGGGCCAATTGTTGTAAAGGAAATGGAGCTGCAAGAAATTCAGGATGGAATTCTGGGTTTGGAGAGTTATGACGATGTTCCAGAAGAAGACGACTTAACTATACAGTCGGCCCTTCTTATACACAGATTTTTTATACACGGATTCAAGCATCCACAGTTTAAAAATGTTCAAAAAAAGTATAAACTTCAAATATCAAACCTTGATTTTCCATTATTTATAAGGAACACCATTTTGCTATTTCATTATATTTAACAGGACTTGAGCATCCACACATTTTGTTATCCATGGGGGATCTTGGACCCAAACCCCAGTGTGTAACAAGGGTCCACTGTATTTGAATAAATGTAGATTGTTGTAGCACACTTAATAAAAATAAGAGATCCCCTGAAAATAAGCCATAGTGTGTCTTCTTGAGGAAAAATAAATATAAGACAGTGTCTTATTTTCGGCGAAACACAGTATGATCTTATGCAGATAGTAGAACTGAAGCTGTAATCCATCATGCGATGTAACCCAACAGGAATACATCAAATATTATTCCATATTTTCAAAATTCCTATTTATCTAGGACAATTTACTTTCTCCCATGATTCTCAGAATATAAATATATATCTCGCTTTTAGTAGAATTTCATATGAATATAAATGAAAGGAATTTCAAGAATAGTATTTCCTCCCTTTTACCTACATTTTTGGCTGTTTGCAATAAACTGACAAGCAAAAATATTACTAAACTCTGCCATTAATTAATTAATTTGATTTCTTGAAAACTGATGCTTGGAAAGATTATGTTCCACATACACTTTCAGAAACTTATTTCAAATATTCAAAGGCTTCTTACTAAAATGAGAATAGATGCAAAATAAATGTTAATGAATTACTCCTCATTGCTTTGGGGTAATTTCAAGCATAATTACTTATGCCTTTAAAATATAAATATTTATAAGATGGCAAATACCCTAAGGCTTTTAGTCTGGTTGTTAATTTTCAAATTGGTCATTAACTCCTGAAATTATCCATTTTTCAAGAACAGATATTACTTAGGCAATGTAACAATTAGTTAAGGAATAATATTCCTGACAGAAAATACAGGACAAAAGAATCTTGACAGAAACCAAGCTAAAACTACTAGCTACAAATGAAATCTTACATAAAGGCTTTTAAGGGAAAATCTTCCTACAGCTTCATTAGAACAATAATGTTTAATTTTGTTTTAGAAAAAAAATCAACACAAACCAGCCTAGTTCACAAAATACTAGCAACCTCCCCTGCACTGAGCAACTTGTCTTGCTTATTTCAAGTTTTCTGGCATAGGTCACATAGAGTTTGCATTATTTTCTTATTACAAAGGTTATAGAGATTGATGTGCAAGTCAGGTTGGCGGAAGGTTTAGTCCCCTGGCATATTTTAGTATCAAGTTTTTTGTTTTTGTTTTTTATTGTATTGTATATCTATACAATGTGGCCAAAACATTGTTTTATATCAGGCTTCCCTGTTTTTCAGGTCAAATGAATCATGATCTATATCCTTTGAGTATCAGAGGTCAAACTGATAGACACATGGTTTAAGTCCCTTTGAAACAGCTGCGCCAAAGCCGCATTCCAGTCCTTAGGACTGGAGCGTGGCTTTGACACGGCTTCTGTTCTTTGGATGCATGCATCATTTAAACAGCATACCTCCAAAATGACTCGAAGTAGCTTTATTTTGGCTTGTTTGTACGGGCTCTAAGTTGCACACTCTATGGACCTATCTTCTTAGGTTTCTCTCACAACTTTTGAAAGGCTCACTGACACCTATTTCTGCAGACAATTAGAACAGACAGTTGCAATGAGATCTCCCTTAAAGACAAGACGATTAAACTGTGGCTGTCATACTTTGGCCACGCCATGAGAAGACATGACTCATTAGAAAAGACCATAATGCTTGGAAAGGTGGAAGGAAGGAAAAAGAGAGGAAGACCACGTGCTAGATGGATAGACTCCATTAAGGTGGTCATGGGTATGAATCTACAAGAACTAAGGAAAGTAGTAGAGGATAAAGAGTCTTGGAGATGTCTCATCCATAGGGTCACTATGAGTCGAGATCAACTCAAGGGTGGTTAACAACAACAACAGTTGCAACGATCTGGCTCCAGTGTCAGTGAGGCAGGGAAATCTGGCTTTTAATCTAAAGGTTTCAGGAGCTATCCAAAGTACAAAACCTTGTGGGATTCATCTCCTTGGATAGCTTATTAAAAGTTGAGACTAGAATACAGAGTTGACTTACCATTCCACTAACATTGCAACCATCAATAATTGTGTCAATTTCAGTATCCTTTTTATGGATAGGAGAGCCTGAGCTTCACATATTGATCTGTGTTAACTAATGTGTTTTCAGCTTCAGCCTTCGCATGTTTGAACATATAACCTGAATCTTTCTTAGGAAATCATTTAGAACAACAGCAACCTACATTAATCCCTGGGAAACTAATGCTGCATTTCATGCCTGAAAAGTAAAAATTTTCCACCTTCCAAAAAGTATCATCTAAAAAAAAAAACCCAGAGATACAAGAGAAACGGCAAGAAAAGTCAAAATAGATGCACATCTTTTATGCCCTGCTGCAATATTAAATTCTAGAGCCTAATATAAATGTTGGATCTGCTGTCCAATATTTTCAATACATACCGCATGTTTATTCTATCTTTAAGGTTAACAAATTGGATGGGCACATCAGAAAATAATACCTTGCTTCTAAAATTCAGGGCTGAGCTATTTCTTTGCAGCCACCTGTTACTTTTTATGCATAAAAGTAGTATCTGAAGCACTCCAACATAGATTATTTAAACTAGTGTGGGCAACTGCAGCATATCTGGGGGCAGATCTTCTCAAAAGTGGGATGGGTCTACCAGACTATCAAAACGTACCCCAAAATGGAAACAAAAACAAAATCAGAAATGATTGTTTCTGATTTTAAACAGTGCATGGGATCTCTCCACACTATTTTTAATTATCACTTGCCACTTCTGGAGACTCCTGGCAAATTACTATTAGGTCCTGGGAGTCTGGAGGAGTTGAGAGACTTAAAAACAGCCTGGGAGCCACATGAGGCTCCAGAGCCACACTTTGCCTAGCCTACTTTAAGCTTTGCCTGTACTTGATATTACAGGAGAATGGTATGAAAACATGGACAGGACTCTAGTGTTTAACACAGAAATTATTTAAAAAATAATGCTTGCTGTATTTAGACACAGGCTTTGCCGTAGACACTGACAGTAAAATGTGATCTCGCCTCTCTTCTCTTGCTTGTTCACAAGGAAAGAGATTTTTTTTTTCCACAGATCCCATGATATCTTAAGAAACTACAGTTTAGCTATGGGTGGTTAAAAAAAAAGCAAGGATAATACCAGTGTTTTGGATCCTAGCTTGTTCTCATTAATCATAGTGAAATAAATTGTAATTCATCATTTCCATACCCCATAAGGGGAAATGGCAAGCTTACATACTTGTCCCCTGATATACAAAGCAGCTTATTCCCACAATGGGAAGTGATGCTCTGCCATCATATCTGAACCAGGGCACAGTATTGTATTCTTATAAATGTACACTGACTTGCTCTAAATTGTAATCATTTGAGTATCTGTGATACAGTATGGCAATTTTTATTTTACTCACACGAAGCTCAATCTGCACTGGAAATTAGCATAACAGTTTTGTATTATGCACGGAAAAGCTCCAATAACTTTTTAAAAGCCTCTTATCCTAAATCTTGAGCTAGAATACAAAATGCAAGCAAATTACTAAAATTCAGAATAATTTCAGTTATTACAACACATAGACTTAACATAATTGTGATGAAAGCACATCAGAAATAAATTTCACCTGCAATTATTTTCTACAAGTAAGTCCCAGGGGGAATCTATTACCTTCAGATGGAAAATGAGAAATAGAAATGGATTCCTAATTAGAACAGAGGTGTCCTTGAAAAACTAAGCTACTCATAAAAGAAGCCATTGTTTCTATGCACTCAGTGGAAACATAATGTGAGTGAATGAAAAAAAACGTTATTTACTTTTATATAAAAATAGGTATAGTTACCAAACTATTCAAGAAGGCCAAATTAGAGGCAAGATCATAAGAATGTAATCATTTTTCAGTAGCTTTTATAAAACCATCTGCTTCGGGCCTTTTTCTCACTAATTCTCTCTTTCCTGCCTTGGTCCAAGATGGACATAGCCACGAGGCTGTCCCAGAAGGGAAATTATTCTTCTTACTTTCATGCATAGGAGCAACTCCTTTACTAAAGTATAGCTTTTTCTACTGATTGCCTACTTTCCTAGAAGCTAGATGAATTCTTTGTAACAATAAAGTAAGCCATATTTTTATCTCACCAATGTATGCTGTTTATTCAACATAAGCTCAGATATATATATTGTTGGACCACATGCTGCTCCTGTGCTTAATCTATAAACTACCTATTTTTACTAAATTCCAGTATAGCTCTCCACCAGTTCTGCACACAGCAGGCACGTTTATTGAACAGACCATACAGAACAATATACACAGAGAAAAAAAGACAAAAATGTTTTTGGAATTTTGAATTTTTCAAAATCTGATTGTGATATGGCAAAGGATAATAAATAACAAAGGGAAGCACATTCTACCTGTCTGATAATCAGTGATTTAGAATCTTGTGCAATCAGGATTCTGTAGCATACAAGGAACCTACAGAAAATAAGCAAACTTGCCACAGTAGAAGTTACCCTTCCAACCCCTTGAGGACAATAGAGCTGAATGCTGGGAATGTAACAGCAAACATGCACATTCCTGCTTTTCCCCCATGAAATTCTGATTACCTGGGGAGTGAACACTGAGCAGCACTATTATGAGTTCTCACAGTCCATCTTCAGGCATGCCCACATACACACACACTTAAAAAACTAATATGATGAATAGTTTTTTGTGGGTTTTTTTGGGCTATGTGGCCATGTTCTAGAAGAGTTTCTTCTTGACGTTTCGCTAGCATCTGTGGTTAGCATCTTCAAAGAATGCTTGTCTGGAAAAAGGTGTGTGTGTGTGTGTGTGTGTGTGTGTGTGTGTGTACACATACGTACTGTGTGAGCCTGGGAATGCAGGAGTGATTTGCAGACCTCAGGCTGGGAGGCTAAAGCAAAAGAGGATTAGCCCCTGACTCTGAGTGGTTTCCCATTTGCATTTGCTGAGTCCTCATTTTGCAATTCTTCAGGACTGGTAGCCAAATTTTGTTCACTTTATGGGTTTCTACATTGAAAATTATCAAGGATAAAAGCCAGAGTAGAACACCAGATTAATGTACTATAATAATAATGCAGTGTTTTCTGAAAACCTCTACTCTAACATTAATATTTCTGTAGGTGCACATTCCACCATTATCTGTAAAAATTCCACAACTATTATCTTGGTGAATTATATTTTGGAACATAACTTTTTAAAAACACACACTATAGTTATTTCATTTTAAATACTTTAAATATGAATATGCTCATATAATGCAAGACTGATGTTAAACAGCAGCTCAGAACACCTATTCCAATTTTTCCCTGGATTTTAAAATAACCGAAATGAAAGTTCTTTATTTGGGCAAATGTATATCAGTATCTCAGTTTTGGTACATATGTGATATATAGCATGATATTTCATTGATCAAAAATGCCTAAGCCTGGTTTATATGCAAAATTGCCTTGTTGGTCTCCCAAACTGTATGACTGAATGGATTTCGTTTTACAGTAAAACAATCTGGCTGATTTCCTAGTAGGAAGCCCAATCTGGTGGTCCCGCTCATTTCCAAATAATAGGATATTAATGGCTATGTTTAAGAGCCAACTTTATGCAATAAAAATAATAAAAACCAAAGTTAGAATGTTTAATAATGTTACTATATCAAAGATTTACATCTGTAAAAAGACATTTGTACAGTACTATTGCCTATATCATTCCCCACTCTAAGACATGTCCAGTGTCATAATTATTTAGAAAGTGGTGTCCTACCTTCACATTGTCTGGATGAAGTCCTCCAGGATGTTTGTCCATGTACTGACATAAATCAGTGTGCTAGAAAAGAGATGGGAGGGGGGTTGTATTACTACTGTCTCCATATCACTGTAAAACAAAAATCAATTTTCTTCCAATTAAAAGTCAGTATTCTATCCACATATAGCAAATGAAAAAAATATTTTCTTAATTGTGCTATGTTGACATCACTTTCAGGCTTCATTCTAGCCATCTGACAAATAATACTGTGTATAAAAATTCATTTCATTCCCTTCTAATGGCCTGTACTATTGTAATGCAAAAAACTGTTGTCAATTAGTTTCACATACAAAGAAACATCACCATCAAATGGCTACTTCAAATTCTTACACAATTCACAGATTGGGTTCAATATTTTTAAAACTTATCTTTTGTTCTAAATTTTCTTTTCCCCAAAATATTTAAGTACTTGCACAATAATGTTTATATGAATGGGCTTTTTAAAGCACATTTAACATGTGATACTTTCACAAACCTTTTAAAAATCTCTACTTGTTAATGCCACTTTAGCACTATACAATACACACAAACATACCAAGTGTTGTTTTTTTCATTAAGCCTGACATCACTTTTGTTGAGCTCTAAAATTGTATTATTAAAAATAAGAACACAGTAGCACTAAACCAAAAAAGTACTTTAGAACAAAAATATTGATTTTTAAAAAAATATTATTGAGAACAGAACAATCCCTTCTGTGTAGTGGATAAATCACATATGCTAATATGGATAAAATATAGTAGTATGTATCCAAACAACAACTACACATGGCTATCATCCATGAGCTGACAGTCAGTTTCAGTTCCATCAGAGCAACAATGATTGCTATCAAAAGTAGTCAGCCTAGAAACCTCCTGCATATACCACAAGCTACTATATTATGGTTGTATAAGGAATTTATATATTTCATTCTCAATTTTATCAAGAACCTGCCCTTTCTAAAACAATGAAAGTAAAAAAGTAATACCCAAATTAATGGCATATAGGTAATTATCACAATATTTTCTAAATGCATTATTGCATTTTTGTAGAGTAAGTGTCCTATAATGCCTTTGCAACATTATACAGTGGAACCTCGCCTTTCACAGGGGATCCGTTTCGGACTGCCCCGCGTAAGGCGAATTCCGCCTATGCTCAAGCCCATTCAAATGAATGTGGCTTGTGCGCACCTCATTCATCTGAATGGGACATGCTGCCCCTTGCGCCCCACATGCTCAAGCCGCATATAGCGCGCCCGCGTATAACGTGGATGCACTGTATATTTTCGAGCAGTTGTAAAAATGATTCATACGGTATATTAAAACTATAAAAGGGAAACATGGCTATGCAAGTGAATCTTGATAGTAATCTTGTTAACTATAGTAATGCTGTGGATGGGACTTCTCCAAGATGCTCTCCTTTCCTCCACTGCTCTGCTCACTTCCTGCAGGCTTGAGCCCATGGCCTTGCTGATTGGGCCCATCCATCTGGTATGTGGTTTCCCTCTTTTTCTGCTGCCTTTTACCTTTCCTAGCATTATTGTCTTTTCTAATGATTCATGTCTTCCCATGATGTAGCAAAAATACAACAGTCTCATTCACCCTTGCTCCCAAGAAGAGTTTGGGCGCTGTCCACAATATACTCAGCACTCTTCTCCAGCACCGCATCTCAAATAAGTTTATTCTTTCTGTCAGCTTTCTTCACTGTCCAGCTCTCACATCCATACATGGTCATAGAGAATACAATGGCTTGGACAATCTTTACTTTAGTGTTCAGAGACATATCTTTGCTCTTTAAGTTCTTGTCCATTTCTTTCATATCTGCCCTTCCTAATCCTAGCCTTCTTCTAATTTCTTGACTGCAGTCTCCGTTCTGATTAATGTTTGATACAAAGTATAGGAAAGCTTTCACTATTTCAATTTTCTCATTATCTAGGATGAATTCTTGTAGATCTTCTGTGGTCATTATTTTTTATTTCTTAATGTGCAGCATTAAGCCTGCCTTGTCACCGTCCTTCTTGATCTTCTTCAGTAATTGCTCCAGGACTTTGTTGGCTTCTACTAGCAGTATTTTGTCATCTGCATATCTTACGGTAGTTAGGTTGTTAATGTTCCCAGCTCTGACTTTCACTCCACCTGCCTCTGAGTCTAAGCCTGTTCTGCATACAATGTTATTTGCATACAGGTTGAATAAATAGGGTTATAGCATGCAGCCTTAACTGACCCCTCTGCCTATTGGAAACCCTTTTGTTTCTCCGTACTCAGTTCTGATGGCAGTCTCTTGTACCGAGTACAGGTTATACAGCAGGACAAACAAATGTAGTGGTACTCCCATTTCATAGAATTATAGAGTTGGAAGAGACCACAAGAGCCATCAAATCCAGTCCTCTGCCATGCAGGAACTCACAAACAAAGCATCCCTGGCAGATGGCCATCCAGCCTCTGTTTAAAGACCTCCAAAGAAGGAGACTCCACCACTCTCTGAGGAAATGTCTTCCACTTCTGAACAGCTCTTACTATCAGGAGATTCCTCCTAATGTTGAAGTGGAATCTCTTTTCCTGTAGCTTGCATCCATTGTTCTGTGTCCTATTCTCTGGAGCAGCAGAAAACAAGCTTGTTCCATCCTCAAAAAGACACCCCGTCAAATACTTAAACAGGACTATCATATCACGTCTTAATTGTCTCTTTTCCAGGCTGAAGATATCCAGCTCCCTAAGTCTCTCCTCATAGGGCTTCATGGTTTCCAGACCTTCCACCATTTTGGTGGCCCTCCTCTGGATACGCTCCAGCATTTCAACCTCCTTTTTGAATTGTGGTGCCCAGAACTGGACACATTATTCCAGGTGAGGCCTGACCAAAACAGAGCAGAGTGGCACTATTACTTCACTTAATCTAGATCCTATACATCTATTGATGCAGCCTAAAGTCGGATTGGCCTTTTTGGCTGCCGTATCACACTGTTGATTCATGTTCAACTTGTGGTCTAATAGGACTCCTAGATCCCTTTCATATGTAGTCTTGTTAAGCCAAGTGTCCCCAATCCTATATCTAGGCATTTCATTTTTTTCTACTTAAGTGCAGTACCTTAATTCAAATTGATTTTGTTAGTTTTGACCCAGCTTTCTTATCTATTTAGGTCATTTTGAATGTTGATCCTCTCTTCTGGGTATTAGCTGCTCCTCCTAATTTGGTGTCACCTGCAAATTTGATAAACTTGTCCCCAATTCTGTCATCCAAGTCATTGATAAAGATCTTGAATAGCCCTGGGCCCAGGACAGAACCCTGTGGCACTCCACTGGTCACTTCTGTCCAAGATGAAGAGGAGCCATTGTTGAGCACCCTTTGGGTTTGGGTTTAGTCCCAAAACCCAGAGTGGACCTACCACTCCAAAGACATGGATTCCACTGGTCAACATCTTCCAAACATCTTTGGAAGTTTTCATGGTTTATGCAGTCAAAAGCTTTACTGTAGTCAATAAAGCCCAGGTAGATTTTCTTTTCGAATTCCCTGGTGCACTTATTATCCACCATATGTTTGCAATGTGATCCTTAGTGCCTCTTCCTTTCCTCAAACAAGCTTACACCTCTGGGATTTCTCGTTCCATATATGGTAGGAGTCTTTGCTGCAGAATTTTTAGTATGACTTTGCTTGTGTGGGAAATCAGTTCAATGGTTCTGTAGTTACTGCAATCTCTCCCTTTTTGTGTGTAGGGATGTATATGGATCTTTTCCAGTTTGCTGATTACTGCTTTGTTTGCCATATTTGTTGGCAGATTTTAGTTAGAACTGAACCTGATTGTGTAGACTGCCCCAATTTTATTGGTATGGCATCCATTCCTGGTGATTTATCCTTCCCATTTGTTTTGAGTGCAGCTTTCACTTCACTGTCCAGAATTTGGGGGTTCATCTTCATATGTTTCTTCTTCCCGTGTATCATTATCCTTTCACATTTTTATATAGGTCTACTGTGTATTGTTTCCATCAATTTTTAAAATTTAATAACTGTTGCGTATTATGTTCCCCTAATCATTGGATAGTAGCTTTCATGGTTTTAATTTTGTTCCTGTTTTCCTTTTGCTTCTCGTCTTTCTTTAACTGTGGAGTCTGTGGCCATCTGCACATTGTTGGACTCAAACTCCCTGCTAGTGGACCACAAGTTTTTACCATAGATCTAGAGAATGCACAAATATTAATACTGATTATTAGTGTTAAATATAAATTGCTTCCAAAACCATTTTAGTGAGTACTATACATAAATTTAGTATAAATTTTATGTAGGCATTTCAGTATTGCGTTTTTCTTCCATCTGCAGGTTGAATAGAAACAAGTTAATCATACTCCAGCATTTATTTAGGAAGACTGCCCATGTCTGAGCACTAAACTTTTTTAAACAACAATCTTAATCCTGATACATACAATAATTCCTTCTTCCTACACAGATATCGTACTTTAAATGTTTTTTTCTCCCTCTATCCTCCCTCCCACCACACCTCCCCAAATTATGAAGTCATGAATGAATCTTATGACTTCATCATGATAATGAATTATTTTTCAAATTACTTGTATGTTGTATATAGTAATCATAACCTTCAATATTTGTTTTTCCAAAATCTCTCTTGATCTAAAAAAGGTTTAAGTCCAGTATTGCCTTGAGTAACATAAGCAATGGGTTTCACCTACTCTCAAACATATAGTGTGGTTTTAATGTTTGTAATTTTATATTGTTTTTAGATTATGTTTTTAACTGTCTTGAAACTGGAAGCCACTCTGAGGCCGCCAGAGACAGCCTGAAGCCCCTGGAAAAAGGAACCGATTAAATCTGGCTCCTGGGGACAGCCAGCTTGGGACCGTGGCAGTAGTCCGCTTTGGGAGCAGGCCGTGTGGTCCCTGCAGTCCCAGCCCAATTGCAGCCAGAGCAGTCTCCAGCTGCTCCTTCCAGGCCGTCTGTTCCAGGCCTTAGTCAGCCAAACACACCCAGACTTTTTCCTTTTGATGAGCGGAATAAGGACAGAACATTACTAGACTCTGTAAAGTAAAGCTATCCTGCATACATTTAGGCCTCAGAACTGAGCCCGGAGCACTCATTATCTGACAGGAAAGGCTCCAACCTGCCTTCCTAGCTTTAGATTCAACCTGACCATACCTATTCGAAATGATCTCCAGGCTTCTTTACATCTCTGGATGGACAGAGGAAGGAGGGACTCCTACACACCTGCCTGGATGATTCCCATATGCATCTCCAGCCTTCAGACGTAGGAGGAAGGCTGGCTACTTCGTCATGCTAATTATTGTAGTGAGTGGTACACAGTCATGATACATATTCCAAACAGATTGAAGAAAACTGATAATCAGTGTATGTCTGTGTGTATAACTTCTAGTATTTCCACAAAGGACGTATGCTATAAATGTATATTCCCAGGTTTTTTTTTTTGTAAAATCATTACTTTGCTGATCGGAAAGAAAATATGAATCAATTGCTTATAGCCAATATTAGAAATAACCAATGTAGAAAACATGTGGCTGCCAATGAAACAAGCAACCCTACATCTCTTCCGCTCCTCTTCTTGTTAATGCCTAGTAATGCAGAATGTAATACACAACTGCTATGAGTGGAGAAATTTCTCACTTTTACTAATTGCAGTAAATTAAATGGAGCAGGGTATAAGACATCATGGGAGACAGCTTTTTGTTTAACTAATGGAAAAGGGAAAGCGATGTGAGATTGCTTACTTCAACACCTATCACATATTCTTTGTATTATATTGTATTCACAGAGAATTCGAGGATGTGAAATAATTAATTGATGCCTCAGATAGGACTAAGTCTCTATGCGTATTTATAGAATATCTGAGATTAAACCACAGCATGTTATGTTCACATTTTCAGTAAAAGCGCACACATATTTGTGCTCCCTGCTGCCACAGATGTTTAAAACACACGTGCAGGCATGTGTGTTCACGTATTATAATTACTCAAAGCATCAGAAACAAATTTCACAAAATGGGCTTATGCATTTCTCCTCTTTGCTCGGTAATAATCTGCTATTAATTAGCCCACTTATATTTTCAGTAAAATATACTCCACTTCTCCTCTCTTCCTCAGCAATGATAAATCTACATGTGACTTAGCTGTCTCATGGTTCTACCTAATTGGTTTCAGCTGTCATTTCTGAAACTGAAATGCATGGACAGCCTGGGGCCTGTGAATGAACAGGAAGCATTTCCAACCACATTCCCATCATGTCAAGCTAGCAATGTGAAAGAGCTCTTCCATTAAAACAAAAACTGTACTATTTGGCTTCTGGCAATGACATCATGAAGCAGACAGATTGTATTGTTTCACAGAGCCAGCAAGACTGTTGCAAGCCATTCTTTTCTGCTAAAGAGATTGCACACATTAGTTATGCTCTAGAGGTTCTACTGACTAGAATAGTTTCCCTATTGTCACTAACAAATTCTTAAACAGATGATACAATGCAAAGAACAATAAAGAACAATAAAGCTATCACAGATTTGCAACAATCACACAAATGTATACTCTTCAGGAAGGTTATTTGTAACTATTTGTCTTAATTCCCATTCATGAAATAAACTGCACTGTAAAGCAGTAGCTAAAATTAATGGTTCAAAAAAAATTAAGGTAACCCATGATAGTATTTTAAATTAATCTGAAGCGTGCTTATTATTAGTTTTTCCCCCCCAGCATAATATCTATGCAACTAATTTTGGACCAATCCTAGGCTAAGCATCTTTGTTGTAAAACAACTTTATTTATTTAGAAATAGTTACTCTGCTTTTCTTCAGGAATAAATGCAAAATGACTTACAAAATTATAGATATAACATAAACAACCCTAAAGTGACTGAAACAGTAAACATACCGTAGGTTAAAAAAATTTAAAAACAGGAAGATAAAAACATTGCATGGCATTGAAAGGAAGGTAGACTAAAAAAGTAACACACCTGGAGTTTTAAAAAGAGAAAATAAATAGCTGTTCTTTATAGAAAGAGTTCTATAACCTATTACAGGTATATACACACACACACACACACACACACACACGGCAGAGAATGGTACATTTTCCTTGAGCCTGAACGATCTAAAGGAACTCACCCCAGGATGAAATTCCATTTGTTTTTATTGGCAGTCAAGGTGTCATATGGTGACCTTACGAATGAGTGACCTCCAAGTGCCCCAGTCATCAAAAGCTCTGTTTAGTTCTGGCAAACTCAGAGATAGGGCTTTCTTTATTCAATCAATTTGATGCAGTCAGTCTACCTGTAACGTGATTTTCCTCTTTTCCTGCACCTTCCAACTTGCCAAGCATTATTGTCTTTTCTAATAAACTATGATTGTCTCAGTTTAGTCATTTTGGCTTCTAGGGAGACTTCAGGCTTAATTAGCTCTCAGATCCATTTATTTCTCTTTTTGTCAATCAACAGCAACTGTAGAAATCTTCTCCAGCACTATTTTTCAAATGAGTTGGTTTTCTTTCTTTCTTGACTATCCAATTTTCACAACCATACATAGAAGTGGGAAATACTATTGTGTGGATGATCCCTACTTTTGATATTCAGTGCTATATTTTTGCACTTGACAATCTTATCTAGATCTTCCATAGCTAACTTTCTAAGTCCTAGTCTTCTGACTTCTTGGCTATAGTCTCTATTTTTATTTATTACTGAGCTAAGACAGGAGAAGCCCCCCCCCTCTCCTGCCTGAGCTGAATGGGAACACACCCTCCCTGATTATTTGCCTTCCCCTCTCTGGCAATGCAGTGGGACATTGCCAGGTATTCCATGGCCCCTCTTTGCAGAAATTATTCTGTCTCCTTCCTCCCATTTTTGGGGAAGAACTAGTTCTTGCTGAGCTAAGGCATGTGAAAGAGGCAGTGTGAGAGTGGTAGGTATTTTTAGGGAAAAGTTTTATTCTAAGTAAAGAAAGTCTATAGTAAAATGTTATCTCTTAAATGAAGCACCATCTCATCCTTCAGGCACAGACAGAAAGTATAAGCTATAGAGTAAAATAATTTCAGCCAAATCAAGAAAAGAATCAAAATAGCCTAACATGACTGGCTGGTGCATTCTCCTAATCTTATTCACATAATCAGATGGGATTTGTAGTCATTGATGTTGATGGGATAACTGGGAGATTTCTAATCCACTACATATTGTAGCTTGATACGGTTTCACAAAACTAATTACTATGGCGGGGTACATACCGCCACTTTGCGGCGCTCTGCCGCCGCCGCTGGCTAGTCCGCGGGGGAGCCAGAGCCTCCACACGGCGCGGCTCCCCTGCGGACTGAAAAAGAAGCTCCAAAATGGAGCTTCTTTTCGAGTCGCGTTTGCGATGTAGCGAGGCGGCAGGGCCGCACTTGCTACGTCACAAAGGACGCGACCCGTACGGACACTCAGCGTCCGATACGCAAAGATGGCGCCAGCCATGTAGAAGGGCCAGCGCCATCTTGTACGGACGGAGTCCGTACTAGGCCCAGGGGCGTCTATAAGAGACACCCCTTTTTTAAAATGGGACGTCCTCTGGACGTCCCAAATGCCGGTGGAGAAAGCCCCAAAACATCACTTAATTGTCCAAAAATACAGGAAACATTTACATCATTTTTTCCAATATTTTCTCCTCAGTTAGTTTGGTCAGACACTTTAATTATCAAAAACTTAGATTTGTCCATTGCCTGCACCCTTCACAGGGGAAACTGGCAGTGGTATACAGTGTTCCTTGCTGACATAGTATGGGATAAATCACATTGGAGAATGAGCACATGAAAGTCTCCCTAATATTGTGGTTGACGTTATTAGGCCTTACTATGTTAGCAATGCCCTTCAGCACTTTACATCAGGTAAACAGGCCAGTCACTGTCCCAGAGCATAAATGGACACAAGTCAGGCATTAAGAATAGGAATGCACAAAAATCAGTGGCAGAACATTTCAGTCTCCCTGAGCATTCCAACTCAGACCTCAGAACAGCAGTTCTTGAACAAAAGACCTACAAAGGAAGATCGGAAAGAGAAACAGAAATGGAGCTGAATTGGAATTCATCTACAGAATTGGAATTCATCAACAGACTACAGTCCAACTGCAATTGGTTGAACAAAGATAATGGTTTTCTGGCACACTACACACATTTCAATACTATCTAACCCCCATCCTCATGGGGAGCCCTTGACCTGTTCGTCACATCCCTCTCTGTTTCCCACACTCATCTATTCTCCTCACCTACAGACTAGTTTCCATAGCCTTTGTTGACTTACTACTTTATTTCAATACACAAAGGATTTTGATTTTGAATTGACATTCTCACACACTAATGGCAAATATAGGTTTGTCATTGGCTTTCTACTCCACCAAATGCATCTGAGGAAGTAGACTTACGTCTATGAAAGCTCATGCTGCTAACATCTTTCTTTCAGTTAGTCTCAAAGGTGCCACAAGATCTCTCTACATACTGATTCTTCAGATTAACACAGCTATATCTTTGAATTTCTATAACTGATATTGTTTGCTGTTTAAAATACTATTTTCTTATAATTCAAATTATATCATACCAAATCTGCCACTTTTTTTCTATTTGGAAATCTGACCAGATTAATGTTCTGAAATCTACAGTACAGCATAGTATAAAGGTTATAATGATCTTAACTTATGCATCAGTGTCATGGATGACACAATAATTATTTACCCTTGCAGCCAAATGCCTAAGTAAGTACATGCATGACTGGAGTCTAAGTTTAATTAGGTTTGATTTATGAATTCTATGATTGAACTTTTCACTTTTTCACATATTAATCTGTATGAATGTTAAAACCGGGAGGGAAAGTACAAAGAAGGTACTTCTAAATTAAGTGTACATACTAGCCAATACAAGTTCGACCTCTACGTATTAGAAGCAAAGAACACAACATACCAAGTTATTTCTTACATTTGCGTCCCACTTATCTCCCCATCATGGAAGTCAAAGTTGCACAAAACTGGATTAATTTGTGGTTTACCATTTATGGTATGATCAGAGCAGGACTTGCTTTAAATGTCAGGTGTACAATTTGAATATGAGGTGCCCTGTAGAGAAGACAGCAGGCTCTTCTCTGAAACAGTCCTAGCAAGATTGAGATTGCTGAGTATCAACATTGCTTTTTCATAACCATTTTATTTGGTAAGTTACTTTTCCAGTCAGCTCTGATATGACTGCTGAACTTACATGGTAGTTGCTGTTTATCCATTCATGTAACAAACAGAGACAACAACCAAGTATGAATTACCCTTAATTATTACTATCTGAATACTGTATACACAAGATGGAAAGAAATGCCACTTCCTGATACAAAGCCAATAGTAATGAATAACTGTCGGTGGCAAAATGTTACAATTTCTCTTTTTTTGTTGTTCTCTTCTGTGCTTGTTTTTATTGTTTTCATTGGTAAACAGTTTTCAATTATAACATTCTCATTTATTTTTGGCACATAAATATTAAAATCATAATTGAAGCTATGGTATCTTTTCATTTCTTATATACAGAGAAATATGTTGCTTTGACTCCTGTTATTGATAACAGTATATTTAAATAATAATGCTAAGTACTCATTAACCTTTTGAGATTACTCTTTGGCAAACCTGCACATCAATGGCACTTAATGGAACAAAGGTTACTAGTCCAACCAAAGTTCATTGAAGCTGCAAATTTCCATGTTTTCAGGCTGCTTAAGAACCTCACACTGGCTCTTTCAGTATAACACCAAACCACAGAAATATACAAAAGATCAAATCGTATTTCTAGTATATAGGCTTATATAAATGATTTATACTAGGTTTTCACACTTCCCCCTTCTCTTTCCTAACTTGTGAAAAATCATGGTTTGCTCTTAAATTCAAAGTGACAATTCTTTAAGTTAGTTGTTTTTGCACAACTTACAATTTATACGCTAAACAAAAATGTCACCAACAATTTGATAGGTAGGTAGACTGGTAGTTTCCCAAATCCACTTTGTGAGCAAGCTACTGTCTACAACAACCTTGCATTTTATCACTGACCAAAATGAACAAGAAATCTCATGCAGGCAAGTGAGTAGGCTGGCATATCAGCTCCTCAGCTAATGTGAAACATCATTTTAAGACAACTTTTGGAACATGTTCCTCGAGGTTGCTTTTGGTTTTCAAATAACATAAAAGAATGTGTTATGTTCTGAATATGAAGTTCTTTTTTTCTGTTTTACTGTACTGTATTGTGGCTCTTTCTGTTTTATCTATCACACAGTGATCCTGAGAAATGGAAGGAAATCATGAAGAACATTTGTGGGAGAGGGAGACAAGAAATGGAACTTAAGAGGAACTGAGTCATGGATCCACAGTGAAGCAATCTATCAATCTTTATTATGTGGTTATAGTCCTGACGAAGACTGCATGCCAGATGGTTAGACTCAGGAGTTTTTTGCACAGATTTAAAAAAATGGCTTACCTTTCCCAATTTGAATCCTCTTCTGGGATGCAGCGGGATATTATTGCTTGCATTTTGCTGCCGATGCTGCCTCCCGCCTAAAACCCACCTAGAAGCCGTGTTCAGCAGGCTGATTTGCAAAGCTGGGAAGCTCCTAAGTTTGCAAATTGGCAGGAGGTGGCATCGGCGGCAAAATGCGAGCAATAATATCTGGCTGCATCCCAGGAGAGGATTCAAACCGGGAAAAGTGAGCTAGTTTTTTTTAGCTGTGTGAAAACTCCTAAATCAGAAAAGCTAGAGTCCTGAGCCAGCAGGATCTAAAAAGAGTGGTTGACAATAGGGGGGCTTGGAGATGTCTTGCCCACGAGATTGCCATGAGTCAAGGCTGACTCAAGGGCAGCTAACAATAAAAGTCCTGAAATGCCCCAAGAAAACTGCAAATATGGAGCAGTAGGTGGGTCTGGATTTCAGTTTATAGGAAAGGGCTCTTGTTTCCTGCATCTTCTTTGTGTTATGTTTATCCCTTTTTTAACCTCTCTCATTTACTTGCATTGGGTGGGTTGATGAGAAAGAGGGCTCATGGAGTTGTTTACTTCTTGCATAAACAAAATAAAAAGAACGAAAATGTAACAAAAGAGAAAAACCTTGGATGAGATTTTTTACCTTCAGTAAGGCTTTTAAGAACAATATATTACGTAACATAAATGTAATATCAAGTTAGAACTAACTTTTAACAAACCATTTTCAACAGAAACATAACTGTACATTATTTAGCCTTTCAGAATATGAATAAATGTAATGTAGTGGAACTTTTTCACTAATTTCCTGGTCTCTGTTTTTATCTGCACCAGTGGCCCAAGCTTCCTCAACTCTTCAGGTAGGAAAAGTCTCACTCCCATCCAAAATTGCCCCCTGTGAGTCTGTGTGACAGTGTCTGCCCCACCACTTTAAAAAAAAAAGCCCCTCTGGTTCTGCTTGGCATTGACTTCACGTAAGCCATCAAGTAAATTCCTCTTCAGAGAAAAGTGAGATAAGAAATCTGCCATGACTTATCTTCTCCCTCCATCTCTTAATATAGGGGAAGACTGGGAGACACAGCAGCTGCTCTCTGCTTTATTGCTCTAATTATACATCCATCTCCCCTTTACAATTACCAGCAGTTTCTATTTTTTTCCTTTCTTTCCTACCTCACAGTCCCTTAGTATTTGCTGCCCATTCTTCTCCTGTCATTCCCTCTCTATTCCTTTTGGGTCTCTGGTGTAGACACAACCTCTCCTTGGGATGAACAGGCCATGGGAGAGAGAAGGAGAAGTAACAGTCAGCACCAACATGGGAGATTAGGAAAAGTGGGTGGTAATTAAGGCAGTAGCACCAGAGGAACCAGGCCCGTAGCTAGGCCTTTAGGGGCCCTGGGGCAGAAAGTATATGCAGGGCCCTTATATTTGTTAAAGTTTGAACATACTAGGGTGGAGCGTTCACATGCTCCTGAGTCCTACCGCATGCCATGGGTGCCATCTAGCTGCCCTTTACAAGGTGCGTGTCAATGAAGTGCGCGTGCACCATGTCCAACGTGTCACAGCACTGCTCCACAGCATTTATGGCACCTCTGTTCAAGGACGTAGCCGGGGGGGGGGGGGTTTGGGGGTCGGAACCCCCCCTATCAGGCCCTGGGGGCGTTCAAGCTCCTTCCTCCCCCCTCCCCTCCATTAAAACCACGGCGAGGGAACAGAGGAAACACAAAACAAAAGTTCCCCTTTTCCCTCTGTGGCTTTAATGGAGGGGGGAGGGAGGAGGGAGGAGCTTGAACATCAAGCTCAGAGAGAGAGAGGGAGGGAGGGAGTCCCTGTGACTCCTTTCCTTTCGGTTCCTTCAGAGTCCGGCTTCCACTCCTCTTCCTCAGGACCCCCCCTATCAAGCTCCTTCCTCCCCCTCCCCCTCCCCTCCATCAAAAGCACGGACTTGGATAGAGAGGGAAAGGGGGGGAAAGTCTCAGGGAGAGGGGGCTCAGAGAGAGAGGGAGGGAGGGAGGGAGCCTTGAGGTGGGGGCAATGCCTGTTGTTCAAGCTCCTTCCTCCTGCTTCCTCCTTCCGTCAGAGCGGACTCAGGAGAGAGAGAGGGAGGGGAGAGGGCTGGTCTCCCTCCCAGCAACATCTTTGCCCCTCTTTCCTTCTCCCTCCTCCTCTGGGCTTTTGCCAAAAAAGGTCTCCGTCCGGGAGAGGAGGAGGAGGAGGAAGAAGAAGAAGAGGGAAGGAAGACACACAGAAAAAAGGAAGGAAAAACGAGGGTAGGGAGAACTAAAGGAAGGAAGGAAGAGAAAGGAAAGAAAGAAAGAAAGAAAGAAAGAAGGAAGGAAGGAAGGAAGGAAGGGGAAGGAAGGAAGGAAGAAAAAGGAAGGAAGGGAGAAGGAAGGCTCTAAAAGGAAATATCAAAGAAAGAAAAGGTGACTTCTAATAACAACAGTCAACTACAGGTTGAATCTCCCTTATCCAAAATGCTGAGGACTAGATGTATTTTGGAGTTTGGTATGTTTATATATATATAATGGTATATATTGAAGCTACATGAGTCCAACCATTAAACCCATTCACATTTCATAAGCTCATCCTCAAGTAGCTCCTTTTTTGCCCCCCTCTGAGTGTCTCAGAATATGAACAGAGTGTCTCTGAGCATGAACAGAGTGGCTGCCGCTAATTGCTTGAGCAGCTGCACTTTACTTTATCAATCTGAATTTATCTGATGTGAACAGCTTGAGAGGAAGGACTCTGTTTACATCTGCACTAAAGAAATAATCCATTTTGATGCCACTTTAACTGCCCTTGGCTCCATGCTGTGGAATGCTGGGATTTGAAGTTTGTTGTGGCACCTGACAGAGATGGTTAAACAGCTCCTCAAAACTACAAATCCCAAGATTCCATAGCACAGAACTATAATGGAAGTTAAAGTGGTGTCAACCATAAAAACCAAACTGCCTTGGGTCCTTTTCTGGGGGAAAAGGTGGCACAGAAATGAAATAAATGATGAGGAGATCTGGGAATTGCACTTCAGATTCTTGTGGCTGGCAGAGATGGCTAAATAGCTCCCAAAACTACAAATCCCAGGATCCCATAGCATGGAGCCAGTCAGTTAAAGTGTTTTCAAACTGCACTATTTCTGCAGTGTGGATGCAGCTTTGGAGCTCTTTTGCTGATGCTATTTGCAAGTTGGTTCTGACTCATGGCAACCCTAAGGCAAATCTATCATGGGGTTTTCTTGGCAAATTTTTCCAGAGGGTGCTTCTCTGGGGCTGAGAGAGTGTGACCTGCCCATGGTCACCCAGTGGGACCTCTATCTATGAGTTACACCCACTCCCCACCCCTCTCCATTTTCTTTCTGGAAGGGACCTTGCTTGTGTTGAAGGGAAGGCCACCAAGCCTCTGAACCTCAGAATTATTGTTTCAATGCTCAGTCTTAGAATCAGTGGGTACCTGAGCATGTACAGAGTGTCTTTTACTCCTTCTCTCCTCTCTCTTAGCCAAAGACCCCCTCCTCATTTCACCTCCCTCTTGATGCATGGGTTTGGCTGATTTTAACCTCTGGAATTTTATATTTGTATTTTATATTTTATATTTGTAATTTTAAATGTATTTTTTACGATTTTCATTGTTGTTTTAATGTGTTTTCTATGTGTTGTTAGCCGCCTTGGGTCCCACTTTGACAGAAAGGCAGGATATAAATGTTGGGAAATAATAATAATAATAATAATAATAATAATAATAATTATTATTATTATTATTATTTTGGAATTGGGGAGGATGGATGGGAGGACCACAAAACAATGACCCATGGCCACAAATGGCCCATAGCTGCCCTATTTAATTCTCCTACTCCATAATGGTTTGATCACTGGAGTACTATGACTCTGGAGTCCAGGGTTTGATTCCCAACTGGACCATACAAAGCCACTGGGTGATCTTTTGCAAGCCACAAATGCACTTGAGGAAGTAGACTGAAGTCTAGGAAAGCTCATGCTCCAATTTCTTTCTTTCGGTGAGTCTCAAAAGTGCTGCAAGATCTCTCTACTTATTATTATTATTATTATTATTATTATTATTATTGGATCTAAATGCATCTGAGGAAGTAGACTGTCTTCAAAAGCTCATGCCGTCAATTTCTTTCTTTCAGTGAGTCCCAAAGGTGCTGCAAGATCTCTCTACATGTTATTATTATTATTTCATCTAAATGCATCTGAGGAAGTAGATTGAAGTCTAGGTGTGGCTGTGGTTTCTCTCTCTCCCTCTTTCGCTCTATTTGGCGTACTCTCTCTTCCTCTCCCTTCCCTGCCCCCCTCCACATGCAGGTTGCCTCCAGAGAGCAGAGGATGAGGCAGGACCCCCCCCCCCGAAAAGGGACCATGCCCTGGTTGCTGCTCCTGCTTCAGCCAGAGCTCCCCGCGCATTTGGGTTTTGGGGAAGGCACCAGGGCAGCAGGAGCCCTGAGAGGAGGATGCCAAGGAGAAAGCCCTCTTTTCTCTTTTTCCTCCCCTTCCCTTCACTCCAAGGACAAACTTCCCTGCCCCGGGTTGTTTTATTGTTCCTTCCCGCAAAGACAGCTCTCTTGCCTCTCCTTTCCCATGAATGAACCTGAGGAGCCTTTGGCAATGGCACGGAAGTGGAGCAGCCCCTTCCCCTTCTTCCCCTCTTCCCCCTTCCTGAGGTAAAGGCTCGACCCTCTTTCTGTGTGTGTGTGTGTGGGGGGGGGCTTTCAGCCCTTCAAAATGGTGGCACTTAGTCTGGACCCCCCCTTCTCAAAATCCTGGCTACGTCCCTGCTCTGTTGCAGCAGACAAAAGAGCCTCATCTCTTTGGGGGCTCCTTTGGCTGGGGCCCCCGAGGCGGTGCCCCGGTAGCCCCAGCCTAGCTACGGGACTGAGAGGATCTCCCAGTGGGCAGAAGTGGTGCTGTTTGCCATTTCTTTCACCCTACTATCTAAAGCAGTTTTCTCACTGTTCATAATGTTAAGGCAAGCACTGTTCACTTACACAGTTGGCCCTCGGTATAGGCTGGTGATCTCTTCCTGACACACACAGCCCGCAGATACCAAAATCTGTGGATGCTCAAGTTTCATTGTTTCCAGTGGTGGCACATGCATGTGGTACACCACCATTAGGGACAACAAAGCTTCAATGGTGGTGTGTGCATATGGCTGTGTCATTAGGGATAATCCCCATTGTCCCCATAAAGATGGCTACACCACCACTAAGGACAATTGAACTTCAGGTAAGCCTCCATTGTCCCTGATGGCAGCGTGTGCACACAGCTGCACCACCATTAGAGACAATAGTAATGGGACTTCAGGTAAGCCTCCACTGTCCCTAATGGCAGCGTGACTGTGTACACATGCCACCACTAGAGACAATGGAGGCTGCCCCTAATGGTAACACATCAATGTTGGCTTGCCATCCGCAAATGGTTAAATCCGTGGATGGCAAGTCCACAAATACCAAGGACCGACTGTACAGATATAGCTTTAGTTGCAACTAACACAAGGCAAACCATTCTACTCTACTCCATTCTACTATTTTTTGTTACAAAATATTAAAAGTTATGACCTAACAGTTACTCAGTTTGCACCTAAATGACACCAGAATTCCCGTTTATTTATTTATTTATTTTACAAAATTATCTATTATTGCCTCCAGTGTCATGCCTAAAATGATTTTGCACCAGTTGCCTTACAGTCAAATTATGGCAGATTTGTCACTGGAACGCAGCTCTACTAAGACTCATTAAATGAAAATTGTACAGCTTTATTAACATTCAAAAATAAATACTATCTAAACCCAAAGCTTATCTGAGAGTCATTTGGTTCTTTTAAATTATAATATTCTCAACTCCATTTGTAGGAATTGGGGATGGGGGTCAATTATTATTTCACATTACAAAATACTGCAGTTAAATTCTGAAGCACTTCTGCACAAATACCATATGTTTGTCTTAAGAAATGTAGGATGACTAATTAGGAGTTCAAACCCAAGACTTCACAAAGCAATGCTCTGAACCAAATTAGATCATTACATTGTGTACAGTGCAAATTGAAGTTTTAATTAATAGCTGAAATCCAAATCAAGGAAAGGCAAGCATGGAGTACAAATTAAATTGATCAAACTTTTTCTGACACTGCTTATTAAAACATAAACTACCAAGTGCAACAAAAGACAATTAGAAAGACTTGCATGTTGCTCCTCTCCATCTCTTTCTAAGCCTTAAAATAGCTAACCACCACCACTCCCAATAAAATAGGTCTGTAATCATCATATAATTTACTATAAGTTACTGAAGGTTCCACTTTACATTACACCAGTGTCTACTTCTTTGAGGCTAATATAGTTCAGTCTTGCAAATAGATGCGTAAAATTTATTAGCCATATACAAGTCTGCTCTGCCCTTGCTAAGAAAAGAGGAGGCGTGTCTTCTCTTCCTGTTGTAGCAGCCCACTGCATTTATATACTGAGAACAATGGAGGAAGCTTCCCTTCTGGCCCAACACACTTGGCTTCTATAATGGATATACAGAAAAGACTAAGCACTTCACCTTTTTTCCAAGCACGCAGCCTACACACAGTCATTTCTTGACTATGGTTTGCAGGTTAATACTTAAGCAGCAAACTGCTATTTGGTTTACTTAATCTCTTTAAAATATTTACACCCCATACTTTAGGGTTTAGACCCTCTGGAACCCAGCAGCACACAACACATATTGAAACAATATTTATATTATATACATGCAAAAATCAAGGTAAACAGACATAAAATTAAGCAAACAATTAAATTAAATGTTGGACCACTTGTGAAATCACAATTCAAAAGAAGGTGGGGTGAAGGATAATAAAAAGCACAACAAAACCAAAAGATCTCAAAGAAGCATAAAATGCCAGTATAACTTCATGCAGTACGGATTTGTACAACTTATGAAGAACTAAAAATAAAGGAATAAATAAATAAATAAAAATGTACCATACAAACAAACCTTTGTGGCAAAACCTAATGTAACTATTGCAGTGAGCAGTAAAAAACTTATGATGTGAATTATCCAGATCTATTTTACCTAATGGCAACCATTTTGTTTTGTGGCTTAGATAACAGAAAATTAAAATTATGTTGACTTACCACAAACTCAAATACCAGTGTCAATGTCTCTTTTGTGTGAATGATATCATGAAGCAGGACAATGTTTGCATGTTTCAGACCTTTCAAGAGAGATGCTGAAAGACAAGATTTATGGAAAATGCTGTTAATCAACATACCCACTTAAAAAGGTTACTGTAAAAAAGTTTACCAAAAAAAGTTACATCATATGAACACTTTGAAGATACCCTGAAATCTGGAACATTCCAACTAAGTTTGCATGTCATATCTCTTCCCACACACAGCCTCCACACAATTCACCTCTAAATCTACACAAAAACAGAGTTTGGTGCATTTCCAAGTGTAAAACTAAAACCAAGCCTAGATAATTATAAAAGAGAATTATCAACATTTTATTATTATTTTTCAGAATTTATTATATTTGTCCTCAGACCTGACAAAATCAGTTGGCTACACTGTTCTTTTAAAATGCAACTATATTTTTCAATGTTTTAATACTGGAGGATCCAAACCAGTCACTTCATATAAAAATTACATCAAATCTGTCAAATGCTAACCTCAAAACCTTTTCCTGTTGAACCTATTATAGGTTGTGCCCATATTTTATTTTGCTCTGTAATGTATATTTAATGCTCACAGTGTAATGCATATTTAATATGCATATTTAATATTGCTAAGATATGGCATATTTAACCAATGTGACATGACAAGTCATGTGTTGCTACAGATGCCAAAGTGCCAGTGGTAACTTGTCACCTCACACATACATCAGAGAAAGTCTAGCATCTACCACTAAGACAACAGAAAGCTAAAGACACTGATCTGCAACTGAACTGTCATATCCAAGTAATGATTTTTCTGTTTCCCCCCACTTTTCACTTCTTTTATCTACTCTCATTATTTCTGATAGCAGTATTAATTTCAGGATTTTCTATTACGCCCATCAACTCAAAATTGCCAATGAAGTTTATAAAAAGATTTGTATATGAGAAATAATAAGAGAACATGAGAGAGGGACTGAGAAAAACAAATGGGAATGGGAGTATTTAGGGTAATATACAATAGCCCTAGGAGGTCTCATATGCCCAGGGCTATTGTATATTATACTCCAAGGATAAGGAAGCTCCAACTCCACAGAATGGATGCATGGGTTTTCCTCTCGACAATATACAGTATCTTTTGCAGGTACACTTCCAAGATGATCCTATTAAGAAACCACATAAACCAAAAATATATATTTTATACCACTTTAATACTTGCAGTAGTCCTTTTGTTATTTACTGGTATGTCATATAGTGCAAATGTTTAAATTTTTATGTGGGGATGATAACCAGACCACTTAAGAAACAAAGAGGAGACATCAATGTAGCCACTTCTAATATCAATAGTCTACAACATTAAGCTTTTAGACAGTAGAGAAAGTAAACACTATTGAAGTATGGGTGCATGGATTTTAAAATCACCACCTTTGGTCCCCATAGGCCTAAATGAGGAAACATTCAGCCTTTGTTCACATGTTTTCTTTCTACCAATAAAAGTCTTTGGACTTGCTTGCTGAGGTTTCAGTTCTAAGTGGTTATGTAAAGGCTATAGGCAATTTACAAAAATAATCATGACTTCATGTAATGTGATGTTAATGATTTGTGTGATGTCTTTTTATTAAGTTGTTATGTTGTTGTTATGTGCCTTCATGTCCTTTCCGATCTATGGCAACCATAAGGTGAACTTATCATGGGATTTCCTTGGCAAGATTTGTTCAGAGAGCGTTTGCCTTTGCCATTCTCTGAGGCTGAGAGAGTGGGACTTATCATCCAGTAGACTTACATGGCTGAGTGGGAATCCAAACCTTGTTCTCCAGAGTCGTCATCCAATTCTCAAATCACTACCCACACTGAATCTCTTCTGATTTTATATAGCTCTCTATGTAATGCCATAAAAGCATACCCATGCTCAAAACTTGTCAGGCTTTTCAACTAAGAAACAGTCAATCTTTTGAGCATCTTGAGACATACCTCCTGTTTCCCCTGGGGATTTCATCAGATACCCTCTGGCTTCTGCTTTTGGGAGAGTTGTCACCTCCCCTGCAATCTCTATTATTTAATTTAATTTAATTTAATTTAATTCATTTATATCCTGCCCTTCTCCCAAGAGGGACCCAAGGAGTCTCCGAAATAAAATCTTTAAAATTGCAATAAAATTAAAAACAATTAAAACGTCTATATCCAATATAAAACCACATAAAAATACATAAGTTTAAAACAGACTAAAACCCCACCTGCTCCATAAATTCACCCTGCTATGCATTATATACAGAAAGCCTGCTGAGGGGGCTTTCAGGGGGCTCCTGAGGAAATTCCAGAGGGTGGAAGCAGCCACCAAGAAGGCTCTCTCTCGTGTCCTCACCAGGCAAGCCTGTGATCTTAGTGGAACCGAGAGAAAGCCTTCTCCTGAAGATCTTAGGGCTCTCGCAGGTTCATATGGGGAGACATGGTCTTCAAATAGTATGGACCCAAGATGTGTAGGGCTTTATAGGTTATGATGAACACTTTTAATTGTGCCCAAAAACGAACAGGTAGCCAGTGCAGCTGTTTTAATAAGGGAGTTATACGCTCTCTATGATAGCCCTGGTCAGCATTCTGGTTGCAACATTTTGAACCCACTGAAGCTTCTGAACAGTTTCCAAAGGCAGCCCCATGTAGAGTGTGTTGCAGTAGTCCGTGTAATCAAGGAGTGTGTCACCATAGCCCGATCTGATGTCTCAAGAACAGGTACAGTTGGTACACAGGTTTAAGCTGTGTAAATGCACCCCTGGCCACTGCTGAGACCTGGGCATCCAGGCTCAGAGTGGAGTCCAGGAGCACACCCAAGCTGCAAGCCTGAGGTTTCAAGGGGAGTTTAACCCCATCCAGCACAGGCAAAGCCCCAATTCCCTAATCTGCCTTATGACTGACCAGGAGCACCTCTGTCTTGTCTGGGTTAAGCTTCAGTTTGTTTACTCTCATCCAGTCCATAACTGACATCAGACACTGGTTCAGTACAGAGATAGCTTCCTTGGAATCAGATGGAAAGGAGATAGAGTTGGATGTCATCAGCATAACACTGCATAACAATGCCCCCAAGTCCCATCCCAGAAAGCCAGAAGGATACCATGGTTGATGGTATCGAATGTCACTGAGGGATCCAGCAGGACCAATAGGGACACATTCCCCCTGTCCAGTTTCCTGCATAGGGCATCCACCAAAGTGACCAAAGCTGTCTCTGTGCCACACCCAGGTCTGAAACCAGATGGAAATGGATCTAGATAATCCATTTCATTCAGAAATCCCTGAAGGTGGGAGGTCACCACTTGCTCCAGAACCTTGCCCAAGAATGGAGTATTAGAGACTGGCCTATAGTTATCCAAAACAGCAAGATCCAGGGAGGTCTTTTTCAGTAACAGCCTCACCACACCCTCCTTTAGGCAAAATGGAAATCTGCCTTGCTGCAGTGAGGCATTTGTCACCCTCTTTACCCACTCTGCCAGTCTCTCTTTGGCTGCTTTCAGAAGCCAGGGAGGGCAAGGATCCTGTCCATTTCCTCAGGCTACACAAATTGAAACTTATTCAACAATGCAGGACACGCAGGGGGCAAGATTACATCCACTGGACCTGTGTCAAATACAGCATCCAAGTCAGAGTGAATGTGAGTAATTTTTTCTGCAAAGTGTCTTGCAAATTGTTCACAGTGAGCTGTTGTCTCTACTCAAGCTACTGAACTGATTGTAGGCAAACAGCTAAGCAGGCAAGGAAAGGAGGATTCCAAATCCTCCCTCTCCCACTGCTCAGCTATTAATGGGGTAGGTGAAACAAGATTGCAAGGGAGGTACACTTTAAATTAGAATATTTCAAGGAATGATTTCAAGAGCTAACCACAGCAGATTATGCGAGTAGCAGCTCCTATACACTTCACTGACGTCAAGCTCTTGTACACAAAAATGGGTTCTAATGTGTCCATTTGTAGTCAATCAGCATAAATATGTTGCAGTCCCTGGCACGCTGGAAATATTGCTGATTCCCCCATCTCAGAAAGCTTGAGCAACACTACTCTAACCATCACTCTGCCAGCCTTTCCTACAGACAAAGTCTCTGGTTCCACTCTCCAGTATATCAGGTCCTATAATTTTACAGAATCATTGAGCTGGAAGAGAGTGCAAGGGACATCTAGTCTAACTCTCTGCCATTGCAGGAGTTCAAAGAAATCTGGCACTTGGAAATTTATTGATTGCCCCCCCCCCAAACAAAAACCCTGTCCATGGAAGAAAAGCATACAAGGAGGGAGGAAAAGAAGTCTGGGAGTTGTTTTTCTCTATGACTTGCCCAACCAACTCTCCACTTAACACTGTTTAGGGGAGAAGCTGAAGTACTATATATCCAATTGTTCTGGTCAATAAAGGAATACATTAAGAAGTTTAAGAAGTGAAAACAGTTAATGTAAGTCAGAATAAACAGAACACATAGAGACTTAAAAAGATAAACAAGCATACCCCTCACTCAGTTCTTCAAATAATCTCTATGGTGGGACATGGGAAGACACTCTGGACTGTAACACAGATGAAATGCTTCCAATCCCTAACTGTGATAAAAGGTTGGGATTAAGTTGTAGGATGAAGTGTCCTTTCTAAGGCAGGTCTTCTGCTCTTTCCTGTAAACCTGCCCTGCCTGCACTGACTGTGGACAAGAATAACACTGTCTTGCATTAAGCATGATGAATGCTAACCATGGTGCACTTTTAATCAACATTTAAGGTAACTTAGAAATGAATTCCAAATACAAGTAAGCACTGAACAAAGGGGGGTACAGATGGGCAGAAAGGGGTGGTGAGATGCTCCATCTTTCTGCCCCGGATGGAAGCCGCAGCAGACAAATGCTGCGGCCTCTGTGAGGCCTAAAAAGAACCCACTCCTTGTGCAGGGCACCATTGCTGCCCTCGTGAACAACGTGAACAACGGCGCAAAGGGCATTCTCTGTGGCAGCCCCGCAATCTTGGAACGCTCTCCCTGAGGAGCTCCGCTTAGCCCCCTCCCTGGAGTCGTTCAAGAAGAACCTGAAGACTCATTTATTCTGTCAAGCCTTCCCTCACATGTCCTGACTGTTTTTCCCCTATGTACTGTGTGTTGTATTGTATTGTATTTTTTAGATTGACTAGTAATTTTTAATTGATCCTATGTGGATTTTAATGATATATAGTTATCCTGGTTTTGATTGGGGTGTTTCTTATTGTGAAGTTTGTTTTCTTTTAACCTGTATTGTATCGCATTTGTATTGTTTGTGAACCGCCGTGATCGTGGGAACGGCGGTATAGAAATAAAATCTCAATCAATCAATCAAAAACAACATCCATGCAGCAATGCGCCACCCAGACGTCATCGTTGCGTGCCCCGTGTAAATGGTGGGGTGCAAAGAGGGTACCCATGGTGCATGGTAGGGCTCAGGACCATGTGGATGCTCTGCTCTCCTGAGCCCTACATTCAGCCCCAGGGCAGTGCAAAGTGCCAATCTGTACTGGGTCTTAGTTAACATATGGTTAAACACATACATTAACCATGGAAAAAGAGTATCAGTAAGATTCCTGAAAGAGTATGAACAATCCCAGGGCCATGATTAAACTCCTTGCTTTAAATTATTAGACTGTCATTCTGCCTCACTGCTCAGTGCTAAAGACAATGTATGTACAGGTTTTCTATTCTTCGCTGTTCAGGTATCACTCCAGGCCCTTCTAGTTCTTCTTAGTGGTCATTACTTTCTATCGAAAACCTCAAATGGGCCATTACAGTTTAAATAGCACATTCAGCTCACTGCACACTAACGACTGACGGCTAGCTCTCCTCACCCCATCTTTTATTACTTGTTCTCATCACACTACCTATGAAGGTATGTTTGTTTTTGTTGTGTGCACATATTATATATTCTCTCTCTCTTTCACCAGAATGATTAGAAAGCACCACACTCACCACCAAATTACCTCAACTTTAAGAAACAGTTAAACATTTTGATATAAAACTGTAAATTATTTTCATAGAAAAAAAACCCAAAATAATAATGCAAGGTTCACATTTATATAGGCCTGTTACAGACAGCCAAAATAAAGCTGCTTCGAGTCACAGTGGAGGTATGGTGTTTCAATGATGCATGCGTCCTAAGAGTCCATAAGCCACACCAAAGCCACACCAGTTTGGAGCGTGGCTTTGGTGCGAC
>NC_056527.1:29589447-29613316 GCF_019175285.1 Sceloporus undulatus | reverse complement strand
AGAATTAGTGTGGTTTGACACCACTTTAACTGCCATGGCTCCATCCTATGGAATCCTGGGACTTGTATTTTGCTGTGGCACTAGAGATCGCTGACAGAGAAGGTTAAATGTCTCACAAAACTGCAGTTCCATAGCATTGAGCCACAGCAGTTAAAGTCATGTCAAACTGGATGATTTTTGCAGTGCAGATGCAGCCTATGGGCTCAAGATTTACTTTGATCTCTTTCCCCGCTTTCCCCAACCCCACATTTTCCAAGGAAGGATCCAGATACCTGGCTCAAAATGGCACATGGTACCTTGGCTACAGAACTGAAAATGGGATTTGATACCCTTGTATTTGAATTAGTAGGTTCAGGTGCCTCTACTGAAGCTGAAAGGTTCAGAGGGGGATCCATGTTGTGAGGGTCCATTCTCCTTCTCTCTCTCAGTACAAGGAGATAGGCACTACAATACCGATACAACTTTACCTCAGGAACCACTTCTGGAGGACTTTTTAAAGCTTTTCAGAGACTTTTATCCTCACTTGACCAATATATTTTTTAAAAGCTCACTACTGGAATCTTTATTGATTTCACAGGCTCCCACACCAATACAAAAATATATGTGTCTTGTGTCAGCTATGCATTTTGTTAATGAGTTCTTAAATTACTGGTTGTAAAGGACTGACCCGTAGCATATTTGTAAATAAAATGGCTACAAGTAGCATTAGAACTGATGCAAAGTATGCTTATTTATTTATTTTTACTATCTGTTGTTGTGTGCCTTCAAGTCGTTTCCGACTTATGGAGACCCTAAGAAAAATCTCTTGTGAGGTATTCTTGGCAAGATCTTGTTCAGAGGGGGTTTGACATTGCTATCCTCTGAGGCTGAGAGTGTGTGACTTGCACAAGGTCACCCAGTGGGTTTACATGGCTGGGATTTGAACCCTGGTTTTCCAAGTCATAGTCCAACACTCAAACCACTACACCATGCTGGCTCTATTTTTTACTATACAAGTAACTTTTACTAATCAGTGGCCCTCCAGAGATAGCATTCCGAGGTAAAATTCTGTACGATTCACTTCAGAAAATAAGTTATTAACTAAGGTACAAACATATCAAGAAAAGGGGATAGAAGAATGCTTTTTTTAATTGAAGGAGGACCTAAAGAGAACAGTTCCCAACTTGAAGAAAATTAGAGCTTCTCAGACAGATGGCTGTTCTCTTTCAAAGGCAAGAACCTGACTGAAAATAACAGCGTATCCCTCCCTTTTCTGGCATGCCGACATCTTTCAACAGGCCTTCATGTTCAAGGAGAAGGGAATTTCTCCTCAGTTTCAGAGACATAATATACTCTGGAACAATTCCTGTCAGTACCTTTTATGTTTCCTGCATAGTCTTACTGAGAAATTATTTATTACGCACATGGTAGATGAAATTTAATTTTCCCACAAAGGCCTCAGAAGATTTGTGTTTACATCGGAAAGAGAACCAATACACAGAACTATGAGAGAGAGAGAAAACCAAATACAGGCACAATACAGTTTGTCAATAACATTGTTGCCTAACTGCTTTTCTCGGTTAATCCAGCAATCTACAAGAATGTATCAAACAATATAAGAAAATGGGGAGGGGAGCACTTTAAAAATAAATATAAAATTAAATTAAATTAAATTAAAAATTAATGTAAAGGATAAAAGAGGGGTATTTTGTGAGCCTGCACAATGGTCCTAAAATCTGGCTGCACCATAATAAAATATTTTTTGTTGTCGTTTTGAGCTTCAAGTCTTTCCAGTGAGACGTGATGGGAGTAGTAGTCTATTTATAGCCAGAGGACTATAGATTCCTCATCACTTCTGTGGACAGTAGGCACCAAAATGGGTTGCATTCAGAGAATCTGAGCCCTTCCCCTCTTCCTCAGAAAACCAAGGATCAAACCTACCAAGTGTGCTAGTGTAGACTATTTTCTCTGGTTTTCTCTGATGTCAGAAAAAAAGGAGTGAGATGGGGACACATAATTCTAGATCATTTCTTTTCCCTGCCCCACCAGTTGGAGCCAAATTTCTGGGGTAAGAAAGCAGTGGTTCCTTCACCACAGAATGTATCTTACAATCATCTTAGGATCACTCTATCAGCAAGCCTAAGCACACTTAAATGGCAATAAATTCTGTTGAATTCAGTTTACTTGACAAAGTATGCACAGTATTGTACTGCATGCATTGTTACAAGATTTTTTCCTTCTCCCCCCCCCCCACACACACACACTTCCTTAGATAGAGATTTCCTGCATGAAATCTCCTTTCTCTCTCTTTCTCATTCAAACTAAACATATGATTTAGGTCAGTCCCCCTTTGGGACTAAGACATTCTCCTCTCAGATTTTCAAGTGAATTACATATTTTCCAACTTCATCCTCTTTCACTTTTCTTTGGAAAGATGGTGAGATAAGTATTTCTTTTTACCTGAACTATTCACTAGCTAGATTAGGATGCTGCCTCTCTCTATATATAGATTAAAACCATTAGTAAACTTTTGTTTGAACTTCAAGCTATTTTTGTTGTTTTTGAGTTAGCCTCAGTTCTTATAGAAATACAGTGTGCTGCGTCATACGCTGAAAGCCGCATGGGGAGAAGGGGCAGCGCATCCCATAGGGACTAATGGGGCATGTGCCCGTGGCGTGCGCACGCCTCCGTACCACTACATGCACAAGCCCCATTCATTTAAATGGGGCTTGAGCATAGGTGGTATTTGCTTTACGCGGGGGAGTCCGGAACGGATCCCCCCACGTAAAGCAAGGGCACACTGTATAGTTACACAAGGACATGTTTTCTGCTACTCTGCTCATTTAAAGCTAGACCCTAACAAGCTTGTTTTGACATTTTTGATATTTCAATATTTTTGTTTCCTAAACAAAGGTTGAAGCCTTAGGAAACTTACATTGCCCTACATCCACAACCCTCTCTGTGTTGATTTCTGAACAAGCAAAAGTGCTGCAAGATGGCATAAAACTAGCTCTGCTCCCATAAGTACTCTTGCACTGACACACAATCACTGGCATCTGAAATGATGGGCTATCTTCATCACACACTGGATTGCCAACACAGGGACTATTATCAGTCTTTGCCATTCACCCTGTGAACTGTCCACAACTGAAAAAAATACATCATTAAAATAACTAATTTTATCTTAATAAAAAGAAAGTCTGAAACTATATGGACAAAGTCATTACTTTGCCATTTATATTATTATTATTATTATTATTATTATTATTATTATTACGCTTTATTTATATAGCACTGTAGATTTACACAGCGCTGTACATACAGGCTTAACTCATCAGCTATAATGTTGAGTATACCAAGCCATCTGTTTCAGTTTGCCTTTGCATGCAGAATACAGGTCATCTTATATATTCCAGTAACTTTATCATGCTTAAATTACACACTAAGGGCATAATGTAAATGGATGTTTTTCTAGCTGGAAGGCTGTTTAAGAGAAAGACTGAAAGTACACTTATTCAATGTGACTTCTTTATAAACCAGGGGTGGATTTTCCCCAGGCACTTCCAATTTTGCAAGCACCTCAGGAGCAGCATTTCCTCTAGGGCAAAACTGAGGGCACAGGGGGTGAGACTGGGTAAGATCAAAGCAAAGTGTGTGGCACCAGATAGAATTCTTAAGAATCTAGATATTTCCCCACCAGTCGAGCAAAACACAGCTCATTCTCTATATGTCTACTCAGAGGTAAGCCCCAGTGCAACAGGTGTCTACTCTAAAGATATTTACATTTTAAATACCCTGCTTTTTAAACTTTTTTTAAACATTTGAAAATATTTGAAGGGTAAGAAGATGAGTCCTCCCTCTCTGCCATCTGCCAAGGTCCAGGCCTCGGAGGGCGAGAAGAACTGCTGGATCTGATCCCCTTCCTCACTACCATTTCCTTCTCCTTTTGTGTCGTGTTTTTTTAGATTGTAAGCCTGAAGGCAGGGAATTATCTAATTAACCATTTTGTAAGCCTCTCTGAGAGCCTTTGTGCCTGAAGAGCGGGGTATAAATACTCTAAATATTATATAAAACAATAATAAGTCTAAAATGTTTCTTATTGTGTGCCTTCAAGTCATTTCCACTTATGCCGACCATAAGGCAAGTATATCATATTGTCTTTTTGGCAAGATTTGTTCAGAGGTTTGCCATTGCCTTCCTCTGAAGTTGAAAGAGTGTGACTTAGTTTTTCATGGCTGAATAGCAAAACCACTGGTCTCCCAAACTCCTAGTCCAACATTCAAAGCACTATACTGTACAGGGTCTAAAAAATACACTTGTCCCTCCATATTTGTGGCTTCAACTTTTGCGGATTTGATTTTTAATATGTTCTCGCTAGGAATACCTAGGTCTTCCAGCACAACTGGATGATCTTAACTAAGTCACACACTCTAGTCAACTTTCACCAAAAGTTGCAAGGAAGAACTTAGAAATCCCTAAAGAGAACACTCTACTAGGCATTTGTAGCTCCTCCAGTTCAATTCTATGGTCAATATCTGGCAGATGCTGACCACAGAGTTGCACTGGAGGACCTAGAGATTTCCAGAGAGGTGTTCTCCCAGGTAAAAACACAGGGTTTTGTTTTTGTTTTGGGGGGGGGGTCATTTGCAGTTTTTCACATTCACGGGGGTCCTGTACCCCTAATCCCAGCAAATGTGGAGGAACGAGTGTAAATGCCTTCAAATACCATTTTAAAAGGAGGGAAGTTTTCTGCACAGCTAGAGTGAAAAGAAGAAGGCCTGAAGAAGCTCTCAGGCTGCAAAAGGACCTCATATAAGCTAGAGCGTATCATCCCTGCTGTAAACAGATTATTTCCCTCAGTAGTCTCAAAACCATTCAGTCTTATGCGAGCTTCATCCAGAAAAATGTGAGAAGATTCTACTATTAAAAATAGAAGAGTAATTTCTGAGTAACTGGAAGAGTAAAGACCAAGAAATTATATCACTAGGAATACAGAAATTTAATGCACTTTTATTATAGAAGTTTAATGTATAAAAAGTGTTGATTTCCATGCTGAGCATTAATAGCATTTTAAGAATGCTATTCTTAATGCAAAGGCCACATTATTGTAGATTTATGCTACCACCAATATAAAATGCAGTTTTCATACAGAACAATTTGGCAGGACACCTCTGGGACAACATGCCAGCATCCTCGTCATAAGCAATATGACATTTCATTCATCAGTCTTCTTTGAAAGTAAATATACCACATGAGGAAAGCATAACATGTTCAGAGAGCTTTGTCTGCTTCATGATTTTACAAACTAGCCTGGTATGACAATGTTTGCTTGAATCAAAATTTGCCCTGTTTTGACACTGTAAACTGACTCACCCCCCACATCATAACATCTTCCTTCAGAGCATTATGATTTTATTTAATTTTGTTTCTTGTGGAACATTTCTCAAGCATTTAAAATTTCTCCCGCCTTGCTACTGTGTTTTACACCTCATAGGGGATTCTGAGAAGAAGGCTAATAAAACAGATTAATATACTAAGGAAGTTAACCAAACTTCCATCTTCCAGAGTTAATATCTGTTTACTTTTTCTGCTAGATGAAATGCTCTGTGGGCAGGATTTACACTGGCTACAAACACTACTGAAAAGATTTCCAGTCTTGCCAATATAATACATATAACATTAAAAACGTAAAATCATTTTTGGATCATATTTATCTTTGAGACCAAAAATGTTAATCACTCAACAGGATTTTAAAAATATACATTATCTCAGCATACCACTTTGTATAAAGTGCAATTACTATTAAAAGCTCCAAAATATTTGGAAGTTGGTTGGCGAATTTAGCAAAGATAAATATGGCATGTCTGGACTTACAGAGCTAGGACTGGAATGTCGTCTGATTTTAGGAGATTCTTTCCCAGTAGACGAAGTCTTGAAGTTAATGCAGGCATTGTTCTCTGAATGTACCCTCTTCACTTGATTATTTGGCTTCTCAAATGGATCAAAAGTGCTTTGTGTCCTCTGAACTCTGACTTTTTTGTCTTCTGGAATTGTGTCCAAGGGTTTGATCACAGAATCCATTCCTTGGCAGTTCTGTGTAGACATCTTTGTGACACATATCTAAGAGAAGGAAAGGAAATAATCTGTTACATAAATTGATGAAATAGCACTGCTTAGGGAAAACTAATCATTATGAGGGACATGCTCTTACCAGCCCCAGTTGTACCATTAACACAGGAGTTTAAGAATTCAATCAAAAGACAAGGTATGCTTAAAAATCTCAGACCTTCAAGCTATCCTACCTAAACAACACCAATGACATTTTAAAAGATGTCCCAGCCTGGATCCAGTAATGGAAATGAATCCAATTAAGGTGAAAATTGGCTTCAGAAGAACGTACATCTGGGAGAGTAATAGTGAACACAGAATCTCGTAAACCAGAAATCATCTTAATTTCCAGTTATGCCAAATATGGGATGAAATGTATTATAACAGCATCTAGTTTGATTCCTTAGTGTTCTGCAACTCAAAAATAGTAAATATTCAAGGAATGCATATTCAGAAATTTTGTAAAACACTTTAAGGGATTGATTTATTACTTGTCAAACAAAATTAATTACATTACTGTAAGGCATTTAAAAAGACAAAGCACAATATCAATAAACCACAATAACTGAAGGTAAGAAACTACAGTCTTAGAAGTCTTGACAGAGAGCTTAAGCAAACAGTATTCCAGTGTTATAACAATGTCACACCACTAAACCTTACAATCCAGTCACTGATATCTGCTACAAAGTATTGATTTCCATTTGTTTAAAATTAGATGAGGCCAAATTAAATAAATGATGCCAATTTACAAGCACACTATTACAGTATACTATGCATCATATAACTGCATTGTTAAGCAATGCTTCTACAGTATTAAACCACTCAGACAAATAGGTAACGTCTAAATAAAATCCTAGCCATGCAACACTGAAGCCCAATAATATAATAAACAAAACTTATAAGCAGAAATGGAGAAACCACTTCTACCAATTATTAGCACAACAGCAAGATTATATATCCAGATATGTTCACACTTAAAATCAGATCTGATCAATGGCACTGCGATCCAAAACACACTGCAGAAATAATGCAGTTTGAGATCACTTTAACAGCCCTGGCTCAATGCTAGGGAATTATGGGACCTGTAGTTCTCTGAGACTTTTAACCTTCTTTGTCAGGGAGTTCAGGTGTCACAATAAACTACAATTCCCAGGATTCCCTAGCAGTGAGCCAGGGCAATTAAAGTGGTCTCAAACTAGATTATTTCTGCAGTGTGTTTTGGACCTTAATCATGACTAACTTAAAATACATCCAGTTTCAATTCATCTACCATAAATCAGAAACAACTTGAAGGAACACAACAACAAACTCTTAAGAAATAAATGTGACTCAAGCCAGCAATGTGTATATATAGTTTCCTACTTCAAATAATGTTGTTCTTCCTATTACAAAAAGGTGGAGGGGAGGGATAAAATATTTACACTATGTCTTTAAATTTTAAAAATACAAATTTCTGTCATGGTTTAAATTGAATTGTTATTTCAATTTATTGTTGGAGCAGTTGGGTTTTTTAATTACCTCACAACAAAATATCTTCAGACAGTAATTGCTGGTATCAATTTTTATCTGGCACAGAAACACCAATACTTTGAAACAAGGTATGATGGATGAATTCATTCCACACAAATGAGACAAGTAGCCATGATCCAAATTTGACTTCAAGTGATTTTTAAAAATCAATTTCTATTAATATGATGTTTAAACTAAATCATATTATTATTCCCAAAGTTTCTTCTGTGGAAAGACCTGAAGATATCTAGTAGTCTGTAGACATCTTTTACAATGAATAGATGCAAAGACATAGCCGTGTTAGGGAATCAGCATGTAAAAGGGATCTTGTAGCACCTTTAATACCAACTGAAAGAAAGAAGCTGGTAGCATGAGCTTACATAGACTTGAGTCTATTTCCTCAGATGCATGAGTGGAGTGGAAAGTGCAGAGGCAAATCTATATAAGCTGACTGTGGGTAAGAATATAAAACTTTGTGGGTATGCAATGAGGTGACCAGTTTTAACTCTAAAACCAAGGTGACCAGATAACCACATGAGAGCATTGGAATGTAGTGTGGGACTAGCAAGGAGATGTGATGAACTGACCAAGACAGTCCCCATGAGGCTGAGAGGTTAGCTAGTGTTATAATGTGTGTAGTGCCAGGAAACCATTGTCTCCCAATTATCATCTTCAAAACTGAACGTGTCACCTTACCTCCACACACGAAGTTTTGCATTCTCACAGACGGACAGCTTGTATAGATCTGTCCCTGGAGTCTCTACTCCACCCCATACATCTTAGGAAGTAGACTCAAATGTATGAAAGTTCATACTACCAGCTTCTTTCAGTTAGGTCCAAAACACACAGCAGAAATAATCCAGTGTGAGACCATTTTAATTGCCCTGGCTCAATGCTAGGGAATTCTGGGAACTGTAGTTTTGTGAGACATTTAGCCTTCTCTATCAGAGGGCTCCCCACAATAAACTACAGTTCCCAAGATTCCCTAACACTGAGCGAGGGCAGCTAAAGCAGTCTCAAGCTGGATTATTTCTGCAGTGTGTTTTGGACCCTAGTCTCAAAGCTGCTACAATATACCTTTGCACAAGGAATAGATGCCATAACCCCAGACAAGAACCATGCACAGGAGAACTGATCTCAATGCCAAAGTCAACAGCAAGAATTTTCTGAAACCATACAAAAGTTTTTGTGCAAAGAAGGGCACAATCCTAGAATCACCTACAGAAAAGTAACTAGCATGTTTGCAGGAGAATTCATAGAAACCACAACCAACAGGAGCAGTACTAAAAGACCCAGAGAATCTAAATCCATGGGAGCAGATCTGGGGTAGATCTACAAATATCACTGTACTGGAATGGACAGGAACACCAGCAGATATCTAGATACAATTTAGCATGGACTGGAAAAATGCTTTAATAGTCACAAGACTGTTATCTCAAAATGCGTATCTCAAAATGATTCTTGGATGCATGGGGTGGAACTCTTGAACCAAATAGTTGAACAATGACATACAATCTATTTTTGCACTTTTCATATGACATGATCTTGCCCACTTTCAAAGAGCAAAATGTTCTGTTCTTTTCTGTAAAAACTTTGAGCTATTCAAAAATGAAGTCAACGAAATGCAACAATATATGTGTCAACAAATTTGGGACTAAATCATAGAATCATAGAATCATAGAATCATAGAGTTGGAAGAGACCGCAAGGGCCATCCAGTCCAACCCCCTGCCATGCAGGAAATCCAGATCAAAGCTTCTATGCTCCTAGAGCCAAAAGGGAAAAATGATGTATTACAAAACCCATAATTTAGGATATTATTTTAATTTCTTTCTGAATCTGTAATTTCCATATTAGTTCAGCTTTCTACAACGTATACAAGGCAGAAATCCTAACAACCACAATAAGGCAATTTTAAACCCTAGCATCCATTCATTACATGAAATCTAGTAAAAATGCTTCAGAAGGAAAAATGTTTTTAGAAGGAAAATTAAAATATTAATTTTACAATAAGGATTGCTTTTAAAGCATATATTAGTTCTCCTTTTAAAAACACACATACTGTACAGTTGAATTACTGGACTGGACTGCTAAGATAAGCACCACACTATATCGCAAACCCACAGACCGTTTCATGTACCTACATGCCTCCAGCTTCCACCCTGAACACACCACTATATCCATAGTCTACAGCCAAGCCCTCTGATACACTTGCATCTGTTCAGACCCACAAGACAGGGGTGCTAAACTCAAGGAATCACAAAAAGCATTCCTCAAACTACAGTACCCACCATATGAAGTGAGAAAACAAATAAACAAGGCAAGATGTATACCCAGAACTGATCTACTGCAGAATAAAATGAAGAGGAAAAATGACAGAACCCCACTAGTGGTCACATACAGCTCCTAACTGAGACTACTTGGGCACATCATCAATGAACTACAACCTATTCTAGACAATAATGCCACTCTTTTAAGGGCCCTTGGTGGCAGACCTTGACTCGCTTACAGACAGCCTCCAAACCTCAAGCAGATACTCACCTACAGGACGACACACAACACAAATGGCAACACAGGTACTAAGCCTTGCCACAAACCAAGCTGCCAACTCTGCTACACATTTATCCAGGAAATGTCATCACAAGACCTAATGGTATCACCCACAATATTAGGGGGATCCTTCAAGTGCTCATCCTCCAATGTGATATTTTCTATACTGTGTCAGCAATGCCCTTCAGCACTCTACATTGAGCAAACAAGCCAGTTAAAATTGGACCTGCAACTTCATTTCCATTCACAAAGGACTTGTAATTTGTATTGACATCCTCCCATACCAATCGCATATATATGTCTGTTACTTGGCTTCCACTCCACCAAATGCATCCGAGGAAGTAGACTGAATTCTGTAAAAGTTCATGCTGCCAATTTCTTTCTTTCAGTTAGTCTCAAAGGTGCTATAAGATCTCTCTATGGACTGCTAGTAGTCTTTTTAGTGCCCATCTAGTCTCCAAGATCGGTAAACCAAGTAACAATGTGTATGAAGGCTAAAAAGGATTTCTGGGTCACAAAGGACTAGAAATGTAGGGATGAAGCAGACTGCCCCGATAGAGCGGTGTCCCACCACCCCTTTCAGCTCCAGATCGGAGCTGCAGCAACCACATGCCATGGTCCCAATCCTGCGCTCTGCCAGCTCTAAAAGAAACAGCAAAATGCCACTCCTTTTAGAGCCGGCAAAAAGGCTGCGGCACTTTTTGGCTCTCCTTTCAGTATGCGTCTTATAAACACCAAGTCAAAGGAGCACCGTGACACCCCCGCTGTGAGGTCAGTCAGGTGGCGTGACACCGGCATGGGGGTGGTGTCGGGGCATGCATTGTCCAAATGCCATGCTCCCACACCACTGGCACTTCAAGCTGGCCTGTACAGCTCCTTAATCTCAAATAAAAGCTACTTAAGCAGAATATAGGTATTAGATGATACATAGTTGCACCTATGAATATGATTATTATAAGCATTATCTGACCAACACATATAAGTCTGTTGTGTTGTTGTGTGCTATTGTCATTTCTGACTTATAGTGACCCTAAGGTGAACCTATCACAAGGTGTTCTTGGCAACATTTCTTCCAAGAGTGTTCACCAATGTCTTCCTCTGGGGCAGAGAATGGCTACTAGCACCATATGGAACCCCTTGATTCAGAAGCAATATTACTTATTTAAGGGGGTTACACACAATCTTTCAACAGGCTCCCAGGAAAGCTTACAATATATATCTGAATAGCAGATGTGTGGGAGCAGCAATGGATGAAGATTTTTATCTTCATGCTTCACCTCTAATCTTCCTAAGAAGAACTCAGTTGGCCACCGTGCAAGGCAGAATAGTAATTAGACGAATTTGCAATCTGATCTAGCATGGCTCCTGTGACATTTTAAACGCTTCCTCTTCTTCTTCTTTTAAGTCTGCAAAAACAAACCATATCAGACCCATATCAGATCCATTATAATCTCCGACCATGCAGTTTTTCTGCTTACAGGGAAGTTTTGTTATCCACAGAAATAATTTAAAAGTATCATCACTGAACAGTACAGTTATTTGGCAGAGTCACTGTACTACTTCCAAGCACTTGGAATGTTACCTTGAATGATAAGAAACAAGCTAATTCAAAGATATAGCCATGTTAGTCTGGAAAATCAGTATGTAAAGGGATCATGTAGCACCTTTGAGACTAAATGAAAGGGAGAAGTTGGTAGCATGAGTTTTCATAGACTTGGGCCTATTTCTTCAGGTGCAAGGATTACGTAGGCTGAAGGCAGCCATCCATAACTGAGGCGCAGTAGGATCCTAGCTTGGAAAATGCTGTTTAAAGGATTCCAGGCCCTGCAATGCTTCTAAGCTTAAATCCTACTACAGCTCCTTCATGGATGGTGTAAAAATTACATTAATTCTTAAAATATAACTTTTCAAACTCTACCAACTTCTGCTATCACATGCTCATAAACATAAGAACTCTCATGTCTGCAACTGCCAGCATTGACATCCACTGTTTTCAGATCTCTAAGGAACACCAGGTGTTTCACTGCTGACCAGGAGGCAAGTTTTAATCTTTGAAACAGCTTGCCACACTTCTAGCAAGCATCCTGATAAATCATTACACCTAGAGACGAAAGCTATATCCATAGAAACCATACAATTGCTTCTAAGTGCTCCCACTGCATTAAGGTTATCTACAGTTCATAATCCTTACAATGCCAAGTTTATTCATTATATACAACTTGTAATGAAATGAATTAAAGAAATATGGTGTGCGCTGATATCAAAAACCAGGAGCTGACATAGAACACATGAATAAGACCTTTCAGGAAGAGTGTTATAAGCTAAACATTGTACCATAAGAGATTGTGAGTTAGAGTGACTGCACTGTACTTCTACACAATCACAGCATGCAAAGTTACTTTTTAAAGTAATTAGCTAGATATCATCCCATTGCTTCCACAAACCCTAAAGTTAGCTCCTGGTAGAATTTTTCAAAGTAACTCATTATTTTCCCATTTCTAAAAATATTAAAAATAGGCATTTCTAGTTACTTTTTAAATAACATCTGAATTCTGCAAGCCACAAACTTGGGAAGAAATTACATTCTCCTCCGATCCACCACACTGTCACCTCAAAACCTACAATGCAGCATGTGAAATTCTGGCTCCATCATTCAAGAAAGCCATACCCTTACAATTATAAAAAGAACTGGTTACATAGATTATCTACACCATAAAAGTGATGCACTTATCTTTCAGTAATTTGTGATCTATCTCCAAATCAATTATTGTTGTGTGCAAGTCATATGATTTAGGATTAACCTAAACCTATCATTGGGTTTTCTTGGCAAGATTTGCCTGAGGCTGAGAGCTTGTGACTTGCCCAAGGTCACCCAGTCAGTTTCCATGGCTGAGCAGGGATCTGAACCCCAGTAATCCAAAACATACATAACTATAAACACTTTGAAAACACTGAAGCAGAACCAATGGGAAAATCTATTTCAATATGTAGTTTTAACACATAAACACAAAGCAATATTGTATGTTTTATATCTATTTATGTTAAACACGTTATGCTCAAATTTTACTGTAACTATGTTTTCTGTTCTAATGTGTTTTTTATTATTTCTTTTAACCTCACCCAGACAGATGGGTCACCTGACATTCAGAATACCTACCTGTACTTCTATAATGTGAAGTCGGTACAGCAGTGGAGGTGTAATGCTGAGCTACAAATGTGTGCAATGGTATATATGCAAAGATTTGCATTCAAACACCAAATCCAAAAATCCTCTGCCTTTTCCAGACACCAAAACAAACTAGAAAGCTACACTTCCATGGTGGTTATGATCTGGTGACCTACATGACCACTCACCAAGCCGCTCTCATCCTCCCACCCACATGAGGATTCCAATTAGGTGGTTAGACCATACGTTTTAAAAAGTCAGTTCTTCCCCCAAATCGCGAAATGAAACAGTGTTTTGTTTTTTGTGGGATGGGGTAATTGCCTTAAAGCTTTCAGGCATTGAAAGGAAGTGTTTTCACATCAGAATGAGAAGAATGTCGTGTATTCCAATAAGAATGAGAGTGAGGTAAGCATTTTAAGCTGTGTAGAGTCAGGCTAAGACATTTACCAGTAAGTGTCTTGTCTGTGAAGGTGAAAATATGCAATCAATTGCTTTGCAACTAGGTGTTTAGGATTCCTGAGAGAGTCAAAGTTCACTGGGGAAATAAATCCATGAATGCCCTCAACAATAGTAAGTATCATATATACTCAACTATAAGTCAACCTCATGTATAAGTCAAGGGCCGGTTTTGGAGAGATAAATACGAAATCTGGTAAGACCTATGGAAAGGGGAGGATAAAACTTTGGAGCTCAGCACGGTCCTTCTTCACGAGTCATCTGCTCACCTTCGGTTGTCTGCAGCTGGCCACTTATTTCCTCACAGAGGGTGAAGAGGAGGAGACAAGCAGGCCAGCTGCAAACAACCAACTGCAGAAGAGTGTGTGGTGGAAGAGCCTTGAGAGGTGAGCATTTGCCGCTCTTTCTCCTCCACTGCCCAGCCTTCTCCTCTGAAGAAAACCCGGTGGCACAGGTGTCTTCAGGGGCAAGCATTTGTCCTCTTCCTCCTCTACTGCTTGGCTTCTCCTCGGGAGAAAACCAGGCAGCAGAGGATTTTACCGTATTGAGCCAAGTATAAGTCAACCCATATTTTTTGGTCAATTTTTTGGTGTATGTTTTTTGACTTATACAGTGGACCCTTGTTATATGCTGGGGTTTGGTTCCAAGATTCCCCATGTATAACAAAATCCGTGGATGCTCAAGTTCCATTAAATATAATGACATAGCAAAATGGTGTCCCTTGTAAAAAATGTAAAATCAAGGTTTGATATTTGAAATTTATCCTTTTTTTTAACATTTTCAAACCGTGGATACTTGAATCCGTGTATAAACCGTCTTGAGGGGAGAGAAGCAGGCAAGAAACAACAGGCCTCTGCCTGCCAAGAAGAAGAGCCCTCCTCCCAACCACCATCTTGAGGGGAGAGAAGCAGAGTCATGATGTGTTATGTATTGTTAATCTGATATTGGAAACCGCTTTGATCGTCCACGGAAAAGCGGTATACAAATTATTATTATTATTATTATTATTATTATTATTATTATTATTATTATAAAAAATCCATGTATAAGAAGGGCTGACTGTACAAGAGTATATACTGTATGTGTTTGTATTGATTTCCTAATTATCTTATTATAAATGGGTGTGATGAGTGGAAATGGTAAATGCAATCACATGTTACTGCTACTTCTTAGTGGGCTCTGTGGGAGAGTCAGCTCCCACAGACAGAAGCAAGGATGGATAAAAATAGCAATTTAGTACACCAGACCATACCTGCTTCTGTGGTACATGTTTTTTAAGCTGGAATTGTAATAAGATTTTAAAAAAAAACCTGTAGTTCAGGAGCAGCTGTAGAATTGTTCTTTCACAGCTTGCCTTGGATCACTAAAACAGCTGAAGATGAAAAAAACCCTACTGAAAACTGTTCAGAACTGAATACAACTGGAATACCAGTCCACTGTCTACTGTTCTATGCATGTAGTCATGTCATGGACATCATGAAGCCTTGAAGGAAATGTGGCACCCAATCTTTGGGCCCCAAACTTCACAGTCATGATGGACCTGAATATATTTCATGTATTCACAGATCCACAGAGTCACTAATGAATTATAGGATTGCTAGACTATGTTTGGTTTGAACCTAGTATACATCAAGGTTCATTCTAACCAGTTATGAGTTCAGATACCCATTTTGACAATACAGTGAGCCCTTCTTATCCACGGATTTTTAATCGATGGGCTCAAGCATCCACAACGTGCAAATATTAAAATAAAAGTATAAATTCCATAAAGCAAACCTTCATTTTTCCAATTGATGTAAAGGACACCATTTTGCTATGCCATTATATTTAATAGGACTTGAACATCCAGGGATTTTGTTATCCATGGGGGATCCTGGAATCAAACCCCAGCGGATAACAAGAACTCACTGTATATGCCAAGCAAGCCAAGAAGCTATGGGATATATATGGTCAAGCTGCAGTGATAACACTTCATGGTGTCTGGAGGGAGATATTTGCCTGGACAGGCAACCTAATATACCATGGAAAACACAGCTTGGTAATAGTGTGGTTACAACACAAGTAAAACCATACTTTCTTACTGAAGGAAATGCAGGGTGTTTTTTTTTTTTTTTTTTTTTTTTTTTTTTTTTTTGAACTGGCAGAAAGTCTGGTAACCAAAGACCTAATATATGTTGGCACCATTCAACAAAATTAGCCATACACCACACTGCCATCACATTACATCTGCAGTAGAGCAGTGAATAAATAGATATGGACATGGTACACTATAAGTAGAAAAACTGCTTGCAAGGATTACTGCACAACCAAGTGTTCTGCTCTGGTTGTCTGTAGAATGGTTGGCCATTTACTGAAGGATATTTCCCTCAGCAGAGACTATTTAACTACTGGAGTAGAAAATTCTCCCACCAGAACATAGATCTTCCTGCAAATAGGGGGATGGGGAGTATTTTTATTTCTCTTTCCTTCAGGATTTATTAATTACCTAGGCTGAAATAAGGGTCTTTAATTATGAATTGAAAACAACAATAGTAGCATTTTTAGGATTAAAAAATTGTGCTGGTCTGTCAGCTTCTCAAAATAAATATTTTTTTCTCATGTGAACCTGTATTTTCTGGTCTGAGTTTAGAAGTATTGTGGAATATCCTTCATTCTTTATCTACAAAAACTCTCATAGACATAAGGCATTTTTTTACCCTGAAATGCACTGGAATTCTTATGAAGTCAGAAAATATCCTTCAGAAGTCATTCAATACATGTTTTTCCATCTGCCTCAATGAGGATTAAACTTGCAATTGCTTTAAGACGAGTGCTTTTGGTGTAAAGCAGAGAGTGGGTTCCTGTACCATACAATCCTATGCTTGCCTTCTCAGAAGTAGGTTCTGTGACCTTCAATGGAGCACATTCTCAGGAAAATACAATATTTCATTAGCTAATTAAATGTTTGAGTCTAATATTAATTACTATGAGATGAAGGGCATGGAGAGAGAGAAGCCTAGGAGGGAGAGGTTTAATACATAATATGTAATAAATTAAATATGGTATTTTTAAAAGGCAAAAGAATTTCAATGCTTACTTTGAAGCCACTACTTTTTCCTTCACTGTAGTTTGTAAGACATTTTCAGAAAATTCATAAAACACTTCTAACAACAATGGTTGTTATACACTTTGAAATCTAAAGGGAGGACTTCCTTAATATTCCCAGGCTTTGGACAATTTGAACTCAAGATTCCTGAAAATCTAGTGTTCATTAATAATTTGTCTCCATTGTGGCCATCAGGAGTAGGAAGATTTGAGGTATATATAGTGTTAGCAAGAATGTGACCTAGTTTCAACGCAGCCAACCCAGTGACCACTTTTCTCTCTCTCTGCCACAACGGTACTCAAACCAAGTGTACAAAACTGTCTTTTTTTCTGTGTTATGTGCTCAAGAATTGGTCTTGTTTCCTTGTGACAATGGAAACAATGGGATGATTGCTTAAACACATGGCTTTTAACTCATCTTTGCACAATCTTCTGGCTTTCAAATGAAAGAACACAAAAAGAAAGATGATAAAATCAGTTGAAAGCAAAAAAGCTGCTGCCTTAAGGCAGTCACAAAGAAAGCATAATTTGACTGCAGGAAAGGCTATCAGCAACACTGTTTTTCATGAGGGAAATGAAATTAGTGTCTGAGTAGTGACAAAACACATTCTGATACTAAACTTAGCTATTTCACAGATCATATACAAGACTAGCCACAAAACTCTTATACCAGACATGTAAGTAGCAGTTTATCTTTATTTTTAATGTTGCATATTAAAATATTTATCTCCCACCATTCCTAAAAGGGTCTTGAGCAAGTGCACAATGAAATAATTACAAACAGTTTAAAAATGGTGTAAACAGGAAGAATAATCTAAACAGACTAAAAGCATATTAAATAATCTAACAATTTAAAACAAGACAATTTAATAATTTAAATTTAACAATTTAAAACTTTAAACCAGTTAAAGCTATTTAAGACAATTTAGACCACAACTTAACACTTTAAACCATTTAAGACAATTTTAAAACCACTACCATATGCAGATTTGGTTAAGCTCAATTAGGTCCCCAAAGGCTTTAGTAAATGTGAGTGTGTGTGTATGTGTGTGTGTGTGTGTGTGTGTGTATTATTTGCTGTTGAAATGAAATCAATATTGGAGCCAGTCAGGTCCTTATGGAGATGATATTCCACAAGTGTCACAACAGAAAAGTCCCTCTCCCATATACTCTCACAGTGTATTGTGGGACACAAAGGAAGACCCCTCCTGCAGGTCTCAAACTCTGGGCATGACAAGAGTTGTTCAAATATCAAGGTCCTCAAGACCACTGGGTTTACAAGGTTCTTCTCCCTTCTTATCAATATATAGATCAAACTTTTCTTTCCTCAGAACTCTCTCTTGAACCCTTGGTCCTTTTACTGGCCCTAATTCCTTTCCTAGTCCACTTACAAGTGACTCAGAGATGGGCTCCCAGTTTCCCTACCTGTTAAATGCTTTAATATTTTTGGTAGCATGATTTGATGTTGTTATTTATAAATTACTTCTATCCACTCCTTTGTAAAAAGAAAGAAAGAAAGAAAGAAAGAAAGAAGAGATATTAACTTTTATTTACAGACATTACTTAAGTTATTCTTATTACAATTGGTTCTCAAAACGTGTTGTTACAATACCTACATCTCTTTAATAATAATAATAATAATAATAATAATATTTATTTCTATCCCGCCTCCCTCAGTATTGGATCGAGGTGGGTAACAGCAACAAGAACAATAAAATCAAACATGAGTATCAATATATAAAAGCATAACAGGACATATTAGATCCTAGTTCCCCTATGTCCCTCCCACCCTAAAATACCATTAAAAACGATTCCCAATAAAATGGTTAATAAAACAGATCGAGATCAAAGTCCGGTGGGTACAGCTAAACAAATGGAGAGTGAAAATTCTGAGGAGATCAATTTGGGAAGGCCTGCCGGAAGAGATACATTTTTATTGCCTTCTTAAAGGCTTCCAGCGATGTTATATGGCAGATCTCATCCGGCAGGTCATTCCAGATTTTTGGAGCGACAACACAGAACGTCCTCTGGGAAGTCGTCTTCAGTCTAACTTTACTTGTTACAAACTGTGTTTGTTCCAGTTCCCTCACAGACTTTGGTTTCCACCTTAAACTGTGTTTTATTCCTAAACACAAGTTCCAATAAAACCCCTTCAACAGGAGTATAAATCCTGTGAAAGTCTTGCTCAATTCACAAATACCATTTCCCCCAAACCAAGGCAGTTATGATCCCCCTGAACTAGCTCTTTACTTCTCACAGAACGTGACACACTCAACTAATTTCACTGGACTTCTTTTGTCCTTTTACGTCTTCATTCCTTACATGGGAATCTGAATCCCATTAAGGCTTTGTACTGAAACCTCTTCTCTGTTTAACAGTACATGACACACTCCTATTTCTTTCAACGGCTCCTCCCTTTTGTACTCCCTCCTCAGGCAACCCCTGCCTTTGCATCCAGCCGAACTCTGACTGGCTGTGGGGGAAATTCCACTCTGCCAGTGACTCTCCAGTCCCAAGCCACTGAAGGCTTTAAGTACCATAGCCAGCACTAGAAACATATTAGTAGTCAGTGCAATTCCTTTAGAACTGTAGTTATATGGTGTTCCACCCAGCAGTCCAGCTGCTGCATTTTGCACGAACTGAAATTTCTGAGTAATCTTCAATGCATGTAAAGTGCATTGCAGTAATCTAATCAGGAACTTGCTATTTTTGGACAACTATAGCTTGGTTATCCGTATTAAGGAAAGGTCATAGCTAATAGACTGGTCAAAGCAGACCCAGCCACTCTGAGCCAGGATGTTCACTAGAGCTTTCAGTAAAAAATATGAATATAAGAACACTCACAAGCTACACACCCACTCTTTTATTGGAGTGCAGCTCCATCCACAGCAGGCTCCGATCTGGACTCGAGAACTTTATCTTTGGCTTTAGTTTATAGGTCCTCATCCAGCCCATTATAGGGATCCTACCCCAACAACCTTGCTGAACTCCCTAGGTGATGTCATATAGATAATGAACAACATGAGGGACAAATTAGAACCCTGTGGCACCCACAGCTTAATAACCATTATGCTGTACGAGAGTGCTCCAATCCCATTACCTGGACCCAGCTCCACAGATATGAGTAGATTCACCACAACATAGTGTCTCCTACTCCCATCTGATAAAGCCAGTCCTTTCAGAAACCATGAGTAATGGTATCCAACAGCAGCAAAAAATCCTCTTAAGATCAGTGGGGGTAGCATTCCCTGCACTATTTTCATCTTTTACTAAATTGTAAATTTTTGATAAGCTGAAATTTGACATGTACAGAGTTCTTGGCAGGTTTCTTGCTGAACTGTCACCAACATCTAGAATTATTGCAAAAGAATGTACATCTTTACTCATGTTAATGTGTTCCAACATTGGCAGGAAACACAGAGAAATGGCTTGTTTAGCAAAGCCATCTATAACAGACTGTAGGCAATAAGAGAACTAATGGATTAGCATTATCAACATTTACTAGAACTGATCTTGCTACAGTGAGACATTTCAGAAGTTTGTTTGGTCACCATCAATGTTATCCACCACACAACTTATACAGTTCTCTCACACACCTGTGGTGAGAATTGTGAAATCCGCCAAGCAACTACCAGAACTCCAGCAAGCATAGCCAACAGTAAGAAATGCTGGGAGTTACAGTTCAACATCATATGGAAGGTCATGCATTTCCAACCCAGAACAAGACTCAAGAATTATATCAAGATAAAACATGGTCTTCCTCCCTGTGCAAAGATGCTTAAAGAATTGCATGATTCCCCAAAATTGCATACATGGAGCCAACAAGAAAAGGTTAGAAAATGAGTTGCAATACTTGTTCTTTAGTTCTTCACTCTACTCATGACCACTGTGTTAAAAAACTGTACTAACTCTTGTTATGATTGCTAGGAGAGCATCTTTTTTGAGACTGATGCTTTGACAATAATCCAGGGCTATCAGCTGACATTTCATCACTGACAGATGTAAAGGGCAAATGAAACAGCTTGGACTAAGCTGGTATTTGAATGTAAAAGTATACCTTGGCTGAAGCATCCTTGGATACAGTTCTTATGGTTAACTACTACTACTACTACTAAGCTTTATTTGTATAGCGCTGTAAATTTACACAGCACTGTACATACAATCTTTTAATTAGACGGTTCCCTGCCCTCAGGCTTACAATATAAGAAGACATGACACAAAAGGGGGAAGGGACTCTCTCCCTCAGAAGCCAGGATGGAGCCAGATGCCTTCTGGGAAGGGCTCAGTTCCTTTTAACTGTGTTGTCTGATGTAGGAATGACTATTTGGCTGCCAATGCTACCTGTTTCTACATTTGTAAATACGGTTTTCTGAAAAAGTGATTAAGCACTTAGTTTCAAAGGAAAAGAAACGTGAGCTTCTAAACCCACTCCTAGTCCAGTTGCACTTTAAAGATAAACTGAATTTTTAGACTGAATGCAGGAACATCAGCAGGCAATGATTGTTGAATATACTATAGCAATTTCATTAAATCTAATTAAATGACACTTTAGACATAGTTGTACCATGAATACTAAATGCTATCCTTGAGTAATTCAAACTACTTAGACTCCTTTCATCAGACGTTGTATCTAATCAAATGTAACAAATATAATTTATAGGAGCTTAATTTCTTATATAACTGGAATTTTGCTTTCTTTTAGTTACCCTTGCCTGACATACTCTCTTCCCAATAGATTCATACTCTTCTGTTATCTGGTAAAAAACATAAAAGATCCAAAAGCAAGTAGAATATCTTTTACTTTTTGCTAATGTATAAATATACATTATCTGTACACAGAAAAGTAATCTAACCAGCCAAGGATGTTCCTTTATTCGACAGGAATTATTCCTCATCTTTGACATCGATTCACATGGAAATCCACTCTCAGACCAAGTCTTATGTGCACCTTTATTTTTGCTTGGTTCCAACCACTTACAGTAATAAACACAACAACAAACACAAGAAATTGACTACATTGTATGCCATAGGCAGGTTTACTCTTTTATATTTATTGTTTTTATGTACAGCGCTGTGCAAATCTACAGCGCTATATAAATAAATAAATAAATAAAATAATAATAATATATTGCTCCAAAAATTCAGTTGTTGAATTTCAACAACCATCATCTCCATTAAGCACTGATGATGGTCAGGAATGTTGGGAAGTGCTGATAATCTCCCATGCTTTAGGAAGTGACTACCAGACTGACCGTCTAAACCAGTACTACTGTAAGAGGGAAGCTATCGGCTGGATTCCTGAGCCACTGCTGATAGTCCCTGGAAAGTTTCCAAGGGAAAAAAAAAGAAACAACTGCAGTCAGTAGGAACAAATATGGTGCCAGTCTATGGCACATTGGGAAAAAATTATGGACAGTTCTTCTTAGAAGCACTGGTCTAAAGCTAATATTATACTGGTGCTGCAATACCACTGTGATGGAAATTTCTTCCTCTCCCCCTCCAACTCTAATCTCCAACCAAAAATTAAGTCAAAAATGTTTCCTAGCCTTCTGGAACAGATTCCTGGGATGTGCAAGGTGTTTCAGTGGGGTAGGTCTGCAAATTACTCCCACTTTTCTGGATATTTTATTTTGGAGCTCAGTTGACCTAGAAACAAGTTGGCAAAACAATTCACACATTATAATTGCTTAACAAAGGACAAAATGTGTTGTGAGCTACACCGTGTAAGAACTGCACTGCCAGCTGGCATTCAGCAAAAAAAGGTTCTCTTGAAAAGCAGTAATCTGCTACCTGTGAGAGCTAGGATCTATTGACATGCCATGAGTCACTGTTGCTATACTTCAATCCAACAGAAGTACAAATATTCGGACAATCAAAAACCCTTTTCTATTTCCTATCAGGAGGTCTTGAAAAACATTACTTTTTCATGGCAGGGAATCCAGAAGGAACAAACTGCAATACCAGCTTTCAAAAGCAATTCTATGTAGGTCTTTTGATTGCAGAAATGAACACGCTTGCTTTAAGACAATGGTGGAAACTACTAGCTGAGAACCTACACCACAAAAATATAAACATCTTTTATTGATAGTGTTGCACTATTCCAAGATTTTATTTCCAAGCTTGACAAGGCTCTTCAGGAAGAGCAATTTATGACTTATAAACTGTAAGTGATTCCTATTTATATAGCCTCCAGATAATTGTTAGGAACAAGAATATTATCTTGCCTTCAAACAGTGTGTGAAGCCAACATGTTCCCCAAATTATCTTTACTGCCATTGCACAAGATGATCTACTTTTTCATGAGGGAAATAATATAATTTCATGGGACACATCCTTATTTTGATTTTACTCTCCTGCCCAACTAGATGTGTTGTCTTGAGGTAATTGACTTCTCAAAGTCATTTTCAAAAGACAACAGTGCAAAAGAACCTGAAGAACTGAGTTTTGTTCAAAAATAGCCACATAAAAGCATTAGAGGTCCAGGGCAGATATTTAAATCTTGCAAAGATATTGGTGGGCTGTTGAGTTGTACTTCCTTTAAGAGTTCAGGTTGGAATTTTGTTTCCATCAGTTCAGTCATCACCACAAAAGTAGATTTTTTTAAATAAAAATTGTTTCACTTTTAAGCTCCTAATAAACAAAGTTTGCTGGCTGGTGTACAGGTTGTAAATATATGTAATTAATTAATAAAGCAGCAGTACAACAAAACAATGAATGAAAGCCACAGAATATGAAATCAATAGAAATCCAGCAGCAAGGGGTAAAATAATACAACATATAAAAGTGAATTAAATCCAGCAATAAGGTAAAAATGCAATGATGTAAAGCACTAAAACAATTATTTTTAAAAGCCTGAGAGATTAGAAACATGTTCACCTGGTGCTGAAAAGACCACAATATAGGCACCAAGCAAGCTTCTTTGAGGAAGGTTTTCCACAGAGTGTCACCTCTCTCTCTCTCTCTCTCTCTCTCTCTCTCTCTCTCTCTCTCCATAAAATCTCCTAAACTTAAGAGATTC